>NC_057809.1:40528104-40538631 GCF_018294505.1 Triticum aestivum
CCGGGACACATCGCGAGGGACTGCCCCACCAGCAGCGGCTTCGGCGGGGGCGGCGGCGGCGGGAGGTTCGGCGGAGGAGGCGGCGGCGGCAACGACCGCTCCTGCTACAACTGCGGCGAGCCCGGCCACATCTCCCGCGACTGCACCAAGTGAGGGGATATCTCTGCCCCTCCCCCCTCTATAGATTGCGCCTAAATACCTCTCGTCTTAGTTTTGCCGATCGATCGATCTGGGCCCAAGCGCCCAGCTTCAGCCGCCTCGCTTATTTTATCTTCCTCCCCCCTTCCGTTCTCGGAGTCCGTCCTAGGGAAAAGTCAGTCAGTCAGTCAGTCCGTGTGATGGTTAATTTTGCTATGAATTGGTCTCTGGTACCCGTACCGTACTCTCAGTTGATGTTTAAGGTCGTGATGATGATGGATTATTGGTGATTTTTGTGGTGATGATGAGATTGCAACAGATCTCTGTTTTTTTGGTTTCATCGATGAAGTAAAATGATGCCCGTCGTTATTATCATCCTCCATGATTGAATGAATGAATGAATGAATTCTCTCTTGTCAGATCAGATCTCTGCTCTAGTGGTAGGACTATCATCTCTGTCTGTCATCCTGTTGTTAATTGATTTATCAGGTACAGTTTGCAAGGTAATTAACTAGTGCTGCTAGTACTTTCATCTGCTGAGGTTTTGTGTGGGGAAAGTGAGGTTTTGTCCGTGTAGGCGTAGTGGAGGGTAAAGTTTTTACTGGATTTGCGATCTACCCTTTTAATCCGGGGGAAGGCGTCAATCTGGGGTAAGCAATGGTGTCAGTTCCTCAACCATGGGTGTCATGCCCTGTCTGGTGCTGTTTTGGATCCACTTTCCTGTCAGTGTCTAGTGGTTGCGTTGTCTCTAAGCTAGCACTGTGTCTGGCCCTGCTCACGATTTTTTGGCCCGTGCTGGGCCATATACATCTCCAGCACAATATAGAAGTTACTTTTTATAACAACTCCATGTACCAGAGCCCAGCCATGTCCCGCGACCCGTCCCCAACCCAGCCGCCCCACCATCCCGGCGCCGGCCACGGCGGCAGCGGCGGCCACCAACCCCCCGTGCCCTTGCCTGCTGCCGCCTCCTCATTTACTTGACCTCATCGTGAAAAAATTCGAAAGTCAAGGAGGCCTTGGCGGACGATGCTTGGATTCGCAAGTTAAGACTCAATATGATTCTCACCATGAAGCACCTTAGGCAATTTATTGAGCTTTGGGAGCAAATTCGACACACCCAACTCCGCGAAGATGTAATTGACGACATGATTTGGAAGCACTCGACGAGTGGGCATTATTCTCCGGCATCGGCTTACCGCGCACAATTTATTGGATCCACGAGTGGGCATTATTCTCCGGCATCGGCTTACCGCGCACAATTTATTGGATCTACGGTCACCACCTTCCACTACTACATTTGGGGCGTTTGGGCTCCACCAAAGGTGAAATTCTTTGCGTGGCTTGCAACCCGTAATAGGATTTGGACGTCCGACAGACTCGCCAAGAGGGGTTGGCAAAATTGTGGACTCTGTCCACTTTGCCAATGTGCGCAAGAAAGTGGAGCACATCTTTTTTTCAAGTGTCGGTACACCGTCAGGATTTGGAACCTTATTAAAAGTTGGCTCGGTCTTCATGTGATTGACATGGCAACCTGGGGAACCTTGCACTCACTCTCGCATTGGTGGAGAAACATGTCTGGAAGCAACATCCCCAATAGAAAGGCCATGGCATCCCTCACCATGCTAGCCGGCTGGACCATCTGGAAAGAGAGAAATGCTCGTGTATTCCAACACAAATCAACTCCGGCACCGGTCATCTTCAGTATCATCAAAAGGGAGGCTAGACTTTGGGTTATCGCAGGTGCGAAAAAAAATTGGGAAGCATAATACCGGGAGAGTAATGACCTTTTTTTGTATTTGGGGTGGTGTGTAACAAACTCTATTCTCCTTCTTAATTAATAGATGAGGCAAAGCTTATGCCTCCGTTTCGAAAAAAAACAATATAGAAGTTGGTATACATCTTTGTTTTCTGGGATTTATTTTTGGATTGCTATTGGGATAGCTCTGTATGACATTTAGTTTTTCTGCTGCTAGACACTGAATTTCAATCCCCACCTGTGCCTTTTTCTGCTTAATCGCCTGAATTAGTCTGGGACGGCGTGGCATTACTGTTGCGTTTTGGTGGGGGCGCGTAGGTGAGGATAGGATAGAACGTTCATACGCAGCACAGTTGGCCGATGGGATGGAAGGAAAGACAGAGCACACTGGCCGGCTGCAGAGTGTTTAATCCGGTAGCTGTATGTTTTCTCAGGAGTGCTACTGGTACAATTTTATTGGTTTATGTGTGGCGTATATGGACGTAGGCTATTTTTACTGCAACGAGACGGCCCGTGACCGGTGTGTCGGCCCCGCAGAGGCATGTGCCGAAGCGTCGCCGTCAGGTGTCAATCCGATCTGGTGCGCGCTCTCGTGCTCCAGTTTTTACTGGCCGGTCAATGCTGCTACTCTGCCGGATTGCACTGTGTCGCTTGCCTGTGTCAGTGTCCTCCCCCTGCCTTGTCTATCCGCATCCTCTGCTCGCTCTGGCCGTCGTCCAGATGGCGCGCCAGCGGCTCTCGGCCGTACGTTCGCGCGCATGGGAGAGAGAAAGAGAACGACCCTGCCGCACATGCTGTACTGCACGCTGCGCGCCACGCCAAAGCATAGAAGAAGATAATCATAGCTTCTTTTTTGCTGAAGAAAGATAATCATAGCTTAAGCGCATGGCCGTAATCATTATCTTGCTAATCTTGGCTTAAAAAGCTTGCCGTGTGGCCGCCGGGGTCGCGGTGCCAGCAGGAGAGATCTACTACTCTAGAATGGCTTTAAAAACTGTTGGAGAAGCTCGCCTTTTTGGTTTTGTTTTTTGGTACTCCCTCTATTCCACGATGTAGTGCTTTCTATATCCTCATGCTTCAACTTTAACCGTAAATTTAACTATCAAGACCGATTGTGGCGGGAGCAAAAATTATATCAGTGAATTCGTATTCGAAAGAAGTTTTTAGTTATGTAACTTTTTCTCCCGCCGCAGTCGGTCTCGTTCGTTAATTTTATGGTCAAAGTTCGACCTCGGAAAGCGCGGGCGCATTATATTTTGGAATAGAGGGAGTATGTGTTGCCTAGGCGGGATGTAGATGATGCGCGCCGTCCAAGGTGTGGACGGTGTGGGTGATAGATAAGTTGCCACGGGCATTATTTGTCTCGATGGTATGGTGCGGAGGCGTTGGGGCATCGTATCCTGTTGCGCGCTTTTCGATTTTTCGAGCATATGTGCCGACCGAGGGGCTGGATTATATTCTCCCATCCTGCAATCCCTGTAGATGTGTTTGATTGATCGGCAGCAAGATATTTGGGCCTCCGTTGATGGCCGGTGCCGGTGAGCTTCGACGGACGGCGAGCGAGGAAACTACTACTCAGTGTTGATGACTGAGTTTCCTCTTGATCATGAGATTTCAAATTCGGAATATTTCAAAATTTGTATACGTAGAGTAGTATAGATGTGGGTCTGGGGGTTTCAGAATGCTCACCAGCACAAAGAACGACGAACTGAACCAACAATCACAAGGCGCTCATCCTTTGATCTTGTGCAACAAAGGTTCCATACGAATCCATTTTCTGAGATTAGCAAAAAATTACATTTCCATGTTTAAAAAATAATGGAAAGGTAATCTAGGTAGTGCAAACTTAACATCGTATGTTTTCGCAAAGATTGTGCAGGGTGTGGCCTTGTGCAAAAATCACAAAACGTACTTATGAAAACACAAGTTTATGTGACTTGTATTGGCGAGCTTGTCACATAGAGTATGATTTTTCCTTTTTTACAACTAGTCATAGTTACATTTTTAAGGTAGGGATTGCTCAAGTCATGATCACACATTCCATGGTTTTTGAGGTTACAAAAAACCACGTTTACCGGCCCTTTGGTCATTAGCTGACTTGGAGACGAATCTATATTCTTAGAAGCAAAGACAGAACTTTGACATCCCAAACCTTGGATTTTGTCTCGAAGAATGAATAAAATCCCTGTATGCCAAGCCTCCTAGCTAGATTGGAAGTGAGATCCTCATTCACGGTATTCGAATGCTTGAGGTTTTTTTCTCTTGATTTGGTTGCTACTTATGAGCGTACACTCAAGGAATGCAAACAAGGATTCACAAACCAAAAGGGAACCCGTAATACCCAGATTCTGGAAATCCGCTATCGGGACGGTTTGATGCGAAGGAGCAGATAAGTCACATATATATGGCTAAATATCGGATCCTGGCTATGAACGTTACTTGTATGAGTAATAAAAATTATAAACTTCTTGCAATCTTTGCATAACTTGATCCAAACAAGTCCTGACGGGTGAACAACTTTTTCGCCTCTCCAATTCTCCACAGGCACTGGTGCCATGTAATAGCTGCTTTAGATGACCACTTGGGTATATAAAAGCAGCGGCTCCTATAAATTGGTGGCTGGGACATACATATGCGTAGGCAAAAGGCAGAAAATCGAACAGTAGATCAGTGACATCCAACTGATCGAACACCTCTTGGCACAGTAGACACAATAACCAGGTCACTAAATCCAGCATGAACCATGCAACAAAAATTACAGGATACGACAATACCAAGTCTAGCTACATGGTCTAGGGTTCATAACGTGTATAATATTCTGGATTCTACATGGTTCCTCAGGGTATAATTGGCTTGGCATATCACCCAAAAATAAAGGGACGGAAATGTTGTGGCACCATATGTGCTTCAGGCTTGCATTTCTGAATAGTCAAAGACATGACATATCCACCAATGATCCACATCGTCTCACCCTACTCGAAAACGAATCCTGAACAAAAATGAAAAGCCAATGTAAGAGTCTGGTGTATCAGCAGAAAAAAAAAGGTGCAGTTACTTGTGACGATGAAAATCAAGATGCCGAGACATGATTTGGTAAGTATGAAGGAGAACCGTTTTACCATGTGCAGCTTATCTTGACATTAATTTGGGGACAAACTTCCATTACATCTCATACAGGTATTTCTAGCTAATAATCTAATGCGAAAAACATCTAGCTAAACTGCTTCCACATGAAAATGCGGAAAAATGTCATAAAAATTCATGGCAAAGAAAATGTGAAGTAACAACACAATAAGTGAAGGTACGCATGAACATACATTTGAGCTTGATCAGAGCCAATCAAAATGTGAAGGTACTGTATCACTACTCTGAACTAATCTATTCAGACATTTGTGCTAGTGCCTACAAGACCAGAACTAAGTCAACAAGCCCACAACTTGCGTCTTTCTGTTTCTGTCTGCAACACAGTTAAAATAAACATCCTCTGCCAACAAAATGGGTTGTTTTTCCTGTTGCGCTCAGATTTCCATGCCTCAAACAATTTGCAATCCTTACAAACTGTTCTTTCTATACATACAAATTCGCAAGTTTGTACTTCACTATTTGCTTTGTTAGTTTCCGTTCCCACATATGGTTAAAACAAAGTTTCCTTCCCACACACGAAAATTAATTTTGGAATATAGCTAGAGAGCATGGAAAGTGTCATTAGTTTGCTCACGTAGGTTAAGTGCAGCACACAGTAACTTGATAACTTTATAAATCCTCTCCTCGACCACATCGCACTTGACTTGAACTATGTTAAGGTGCCGTGATATTGCAGACGGTCTCTCCATTGATTTGTAGCTTCCTTTCAAATGCAGTTTATTAGTTGGTCCCTGCGGTAAGAAAAAAACATTTAAACCAAGATGGATGACTGGTAATAATTTTACTCATGCAGCTACTGTCCATTAAAAAGTTCTATACCATGGAAAAAAGTTGAAGAGTGAGTTTCTCTAGAACTGGTGAGTTTTTCAGAATGCAAAGCAGTGCATCCAAACCAGGAGCCTCGCACCAGTACTCATTGAGTAATAAACTCTTTAGCTTGCTGAATGTAGGGCAGTGTTTCAAATCTCTCGAGAAAATGAACTGGAAAGAAAATACAAAAGTAAGTAAATAATTAAAATAATCCTTACTGAAAATGCAAGGTGATGATCTAATGCCGAATTAAAACCATACCTTTCTACGTTGAGATCTCAACTCAAGATGTTTAGCACTTGAGACACCACCCAGAAGCACAGTGTCGCCGCTGCCATCATCCTTAATGGGAACACAATTGTTGCATTCTTTATCATTAGCTCCACAGAAATGACCAGAGTCGTCGTAATTCAAACATACATCCACGCAGTTAACGCCAAGATAAACACGCGCGTCTCTAGCGACGCCATGCTCTCAAGGCATGGCGTTTTAGTGCCCGACAAGCCGACTAGTTTCAGGGTCAGCGAGACGAGGCCCGGAGCAGAGACGATCACCTGGCGACCCAAGCCGAAGTGGCAGCCGGTGATGCTCAGATTCCTCAGGGAGCACGACGATATCCTGCCGACGCTGACGCTGCAGAGATTCATCTTCAGACCCCTCCAACGCTGGGCAGCCAGCGAAATCAATGAAACTCTTTGGTAGGTCCACATCGTGAAGGTCCAACGTTCTGAGATGCCGAGAGACGAGAGGCAGGTCGTCCAGGTAGAGGCGCAGAGGGGGGTTGACATGGAGGGTGAGCGCCCGGGCTCTGCACATCACGGCGAAGCGGGTCCATAGGTTCACGTGGGTCTGGTCTTCTTCCACGAACACACCGAGCTTGATCTCGACGGTGTCTAGATCGGTGCGCTCACGCAGGACCAGCAGGTGGTGCATGAAGTTGCGGAGGTGCTGGAGGTGCTTCTTGTCGTCGAACCTAACGATGCGCAGGCCGGTGGTGGACCTCCAGAGGTGGCGCCAGCGCCGGGCGAGCGCGCACGTCCGCACGGCCGCCTGAACCGGGAGGAAGGAGAGCACGTGGTGGAGCATGTTGTCGGGGAGGGCGCTGATGTGGTCCGTCACCGGCGGCGCACTCTTGGGCTTCTTCCTAGGCGGCATTGTGTCGCCGGCGCCTCGAGGCAGAGGACGCGAGGGTGGAGAGAGAAAATGGGATCAAATGGACAGATAGGCGGAGTCTGGGCCGACGACGATAGGAATTGGAGATCTTTGAAGCGTGAAAACTGCTTGGAATCACGTTATATCCCATATTTTCAGATCTTTTTTTTGGGTTGGTTGTGATTTCCTTCCAACAAACAAATAGCAGTTTGATTTTGCAGATATCTGGCGAACCTCAGGGGGATGGTTCCAGCGAACGCCCCATCTTCCGTCGGTTTCGTTTGCACGAATCCTGGCGTAGGATCCGAGCCACGTCGGATTTTCAAAACAATTTCGCTATATGAAAAAAGTCAGTGAAGTATTTTCAGAACACTACAGCCATCGCACTGGCGAGCAGCGCGACACTCTATCTAGAACACCTGGGTTTGACTCTCGGTCTATCTTTTTTTCCCTTCATTTTACCAGATAGCAATTTCTCTAGGAAAAATCAACATGGAAGTTTTGTAATTTTAGAACAACGTCACAAGGCAATTTAAACATTTTTTCCTTTTTTTTGAGTCAAGCTTGTTTTTGTGCATGGCATTTTTGAATTAAGAGATCACATTTTTTTTATTAAGAGATGACATTTTATTATTATTAAGGGAGACATTTTTATTAGGAGATGCCATTTTTCAGTAAGAAGAGATGACATTTTTAGATTAAGAGATGACAGTTATTATTATTAAGAGATGCCATTTATTATTATTATTATTATTATTATTACTATTACTATTATTATTATTATTATTATTATAAGATGATTTTTCATTATTTTTTTTGCATATTTGTTGGTTCATGACATCTTTTATCTAGAGGATAGTAGTTTTAAACTTTTAGAGGATGGCAGTTTTAAAGTTTAAAGGATGGCAGTTTTGAAGTTTGCATGGCATTTTGAAAACAAAAAACATTAAACTAGGCTTTGGCCCAATCTGGGGGTTCGCTCTGGCCTGCAACCCTGACAACCAAGAGAAAAGTCGCTGGGAACTGCGGCAATTACAGTGCAATTTGCAAACGGGCGCCTGCAGCAGTCCAAGATGGGCCAGCCCATTCTATCTTTTTCCTTCCTGTTTTCGAAACGTCAAAAATATTGCTGGGTAGGGATTCTAACTCGCAACCTGTTTGTTGCAACCGCTCAGCTCTAGCCACCAGGCCATCCACCCTCGGGTGTAAAGCTAGTTCGTTTTCTTCTTTTTATTTAGTTCTACAGTTCGGTTTATTCCTTTTATTTTTTTTCTCATCTTTTTTGTTTTCTTTATTGCGTGTTTTTTTAAATTCCTGAACTTTTTCTTTAAATCTGTGAACTTTTTGTGAAAATCAATGAACTTTTTCCTGAATCATTGAACTATTTTTCAAATTCGATGAACTTTTATTGGAATTCAATCAACTTTTTTCAAATTTGGTGAACTTTTTTTTTGAAATTCAATGAATCTTTTGTCAAATTGTATGATTTTTTTCAAATTTGATGAACATTTTCCAAATTTGTTGAACGTTTTTTAATTCACGAGCCTTTTTCCATTTTTGGCGAACTTTTCCTTTCATTTCATGGTTTATATGAATGCCTTTTCAAATTTATATTTTACTTATTCAAACAATGTATAGGGGGTATATAATACTAGTATATGTTTAATGTTTGAACTGTATGAAAGATTAAAGAGTTATATTTTCCGATAGAAATCAGCAAACTGAGCTTGGTCTGGTGGTTAACCCTTGTGGGCATCTACTTGGGCGTGATGAGTTCGGCTCCGGAAAATCCTATTTGCCGCTCGCTGCGTCAAACTGCCGGTGCTTCGCACAGGAGAGCGACCAAGCAGCGACGCAACGGGCAGGCCCGTTTAACCGTTCCAACACTCCTGGTTTTGGGAACGAGGTTCCCAGCTGGTTTTTTCTGGTTTTGGGAAACTTCTAGAAGGTTCCTTGAATGGGTTTTTCTTTATTCTTTTTTCTATTTTCTTTTCTTTTTCTCTTATTTTCCTTTTCTGTTTTTTCATTTGTTTCTATTTTCATAATGTTCAGGGTTTAACGAAAAATGTTCATAATTTTATAATTTTGTTCATGAATTTGAAATTTGTTCGTCTTCCAAAATTTGTTCACAATTCAAAAATGTTCACGCTTTTCAAAATTTATACGCAGATTTGAAAAATGTTCACAATTTTTTAATTTTGTTCACGAATTTGAAATTTATTCATGTTTTAAAATTTGTTCACAACTAGAAAAAAATTGCGGTTTCAAAATTTGTTCAGAATTCAAAAAATGTTCACAACATCATAATTTTGTTCAGGAATTTTGAAATTTGTTCATGTTTCAAAATTTGTTCACAATTCGAAAAATGTTCGCAGTTTCAAAATTTGTTCGCAGATTTGGAAAATGTTCGCCGTTCCCATTTTTAAATATTGTTCAAAAATTTATAAAATGTTCATGTTTTCAGAATTTGTTCACATTTTTATAATAATGTTCACATTTTCAAAATATTGTTGACAATTTCAAAAAGTGTTCCTGTTTTTCACATTTCTGGTCATAATTCGAAATGAAGTTCAAAAAATCCAAATTTTGTTCAAATTTTAAAACAAGTCAGCAATTTCCAAATATATGTGGAATTTTGAAATTTGTTCATGTTTTCGAATTTTGTTCATATTCTAAAAAATGTTCGAAAATTTAAAATTATGTTCACTTTTTAAAAAATGTTTGCAGTGTGAAATATTTTTCGGAATTTCCAAAAAAATCATGTCAAAAAATGTTTGTAGTTTCAAAAGTTTGTTCCCATTTTAAAAAATTGTTCGCATTTCCAGAAAAAATGTTCAGAATTTAAAATTTTGTTTGTGTTTCAAAAAGGTTTACAGTTTCAAATTTTATTCATGTTTCTAAAAATTCTTCGGAACTAATAAATTTGTTTGTGTTTTCAGAAAAGTTTGGACTTTAAAAATTTGTTCACAATTAATTTGTTTGTTTTCATTTTTCAAAATTTGTTCCAATTTTTTATAGGTTATTCATGTTTTCAAAAAATTATTCGCATTTTCAAAAGAAATTGGAATTTTATAAATTGTAGGTGTTTCTTAAAATGTTTGAGTAGTGTTGAGTTACGGTCCTTGGCTTTTGTTCTTTACATTTCGCGTGACTCATATGTCAAAACCTCTTCATTAGGTTGACTGGTTAGCAAGGATACGACATCAATACAAGATCTGCGGGTCGAATGCTAGCTCTCTTTTACTTTTTGGTATTTTTGCGCCACCCCAATGGGCCGGCCCAATCTGGCGCCCTCTGTGCGAAGAGGCGACTATTTGCCGCAGAACGCGGCGAATAGGAGCTCCCTTCGGCTCCAGCTTCTCCCGATGAAAGTTGGTATTTTTTTCTTCGCTTTTTGTGCTTCTAAGCAGCTTGCTGGGCCGGCCCAGTTCACGTCCGTGCTGGAGCCAGCCGCGCGAATCGGTGGGGGCCCACATATTGGCGTCCTAGATTTTTGTGTCGTGCGATATGTTTTAGATGTCATG
>NC_057809.1:40538861-40542659 GCF_018294505.1 Triticum aestivum
TGTAAACTTTATCTTTTCCATTCCAATCGCTGGAAACATATTACTCAATCTTTTTTTGCGGGAGAACATATTACTCGATCTGTGATAGAAACATTTTCACTAATGGATGGAAGCATATGGTAGCATATTTTAGTGCTTGGAAATGTATTTTTTGTGTAACAGAAACAATATCCGATCATGAGACAATTTTTTTAGGTGTAATAGAAACAACATTCATATATGCTTCATAAAAGAAATTGCCATTCGAACGTGACACAAAAACATTTTTAACTCCTTGAAAACATTATTTTCTGCTGTATGATATTTTTTGGTTCTTCATAATACTTTTTTGGTCCAAGAAATATACATGTTTGGCAGGAAAAAATGCCTCACAAAAGAAATCATGTGGAAGCACAACGAACCTGTTTGGTTGCTCGCATGCAATTTGCCTACATTGCATGCTTGACCTAATTGGACCCGGTTGAGGAAAAACAACAAAAAACTTACATCTGCATGTTGTTTGGTTGCCCACATTGCATTAGTGACCATTTTTGGACGTGTTGTTTTGTTGCCCACATATGTGTTTCAGGGGTGAGAAGATGCAAACCACAGTTGTTGGCTATGTGCACATATCTGTGCTGCTCACCCGTTTCAAATGTGGTGGCCTTACCATCACATTTGCAGCACAACAGCAGACATCACATGTATAAGAACAACACTACCTAGTTAACAACACATGACAGATAAACAACCGATAAACATGAGGTAAACAATCAGATAAACAATGCATACTAGTAGGGGATAATTTTTAAGAAAGCATGAGCATCCCATGCCCCCGGCATGACACCAGGGTGTTGATCCCTGGGAAAAATATGAACAGTTTCGCAGCACAAGTTCAGACCATCACCACTAACTAGCAATCTAGAGGGTGAGACTGGTGTTGCTGATGAAACTGTGCTTCTGGCAGCGGACCCTGCACATGATGGAGTTGTTCTGGATGTAAATATGCACCTTGAGGCCAAGGCCGGAGATCCGCAGGACAAGGAGGTCACCGGGGACGATTCGATGGTGGCGGCAGAAATACTGGCAGCCCCTCCCAAGGACCATCTGGACCTACACCATGAACTCACAACATGTGATGCCCCGAGACCGATGCTCGAGAAGACTTCCATGTGTTCCGGGTTTTGCCGTGTGTTTCATTTGTGCCTGCCCTTTTATTTTTGCGTTGCATCATGTCATCATGCCATCATCTCATAAATCTTTTGGAACTCAACTAAATAAATTGCATGGATCTTCGGTCCATTTAAATCGAGGGAATTCACATGGTGATTCTCTTTAAAACATATCCTCCCAATAGCAGGGAGCTATATTAAATATTTCATTAATGTGGAATTATCTTGACACACTTGCAAAATAATTCCCCATGCCTTTGTCCCATGCATCATCTCCTTCTCTTTTCCTTCTATTTCCTTTCTTTTGCAAGTGCCACTTTCCCCTTCTCTATTAATGTTCATTCGTTTCCTTTAAATTCTCGACCATGCCTTCAACCTCTCTGCCAAATTTCATCTCTTTTGACGTTGTTTTGGTTGGGTTCAAAATTGCATCAAGTTTGAAGTTAATTCAAACTTGGTTTAATTTTCTACCTTTAATGCCATAAGCAATTTATTCAAATATTACATAAATCCTGGACCCCATAGCATTTTACCTCCTTGTCAGAAACCTCCCTTAGATCCCTGCTCTTTTCTTTTTATTTTGCTATCTGAGGTTTTTTTATTAAAAGGGAAGAGGGAAGGAGAGAGGAGCCCAGCCAGGCCTCTAGCCACTTGGGCCTCCTAGCAGAAGCCCGCCTAAGGTCTAGCCGCCGGCCTCTCTAGGGCAGCCCTTCCCTCTCTACTGGGCCGACCCAAGGCCAAAGGCCACCTATTCCTAACCTAACCCTCTCCTTGGCCCGACCCCCATCTCCCTCGTCTCCCTCCAGGTCGCCGCCAGCACCCGCACGCACGAGCCCCGCTAGCTCCCCCCGCGCATCTCTCTTCTGCCCGATCCCTGTCATCCTCCTCTCTTCCTCGCGCCGATCCCCATGGCCATGGACCCCGACCTCCTCCTATGGCACCCTGCTCCTGTGCTCGTTGGAGTCCAGCAGCCATCCCAGTCTCCTCACGCGCAAGCAGAAGCCCAGCTCCAGCAAGCCCTGTCGCCTCCCGTTGTTCCAGCCTGGCCACATTCACCTGCGCCCAACGCCGCCCGCCTCCAAGTTCGCCGCCGCCAAGCTCCGTCCCGCGCACGAGTGCCTCCACTGCGAGCTCGCCTGACCCACGCGGCCATGGCACCGCCGACCTCCATGGTTTGCCGCGCCCCTGCCGGCCTCTCCTTCCTCGCGCCGCACCACCAGACCCGATGCCCGGCCTATTCCTCGCCCTGCCAATGCTCTGGCGCCGTCCCTCACCCTCGCGCCTCCTTCTCCTCCACGCCGGCAACCTCCTGCTATCTCCTCCACCACCAGTTCAGGCCAGCCCCACCGCCATGCCCGTCCCCGGCCGAACCTCATCGACAGGACCCGTCCCTGCCTCTGGTTCCTCCACCATCGCGCCTCGTCCTTGTCTCCTCTATCGACCGTGCAGGCCACCAGAGTCGTCGACAGCCAAAGCCCGGCCACGTCGCAGCCCCTGCTGCCGGCGACCTCGCCTGGACCCGTCAAGCTCCGCCGCCCAACCTGCATCATGCCATTCACCGGAGTCCCTCTGCTGCTCCCCTGTGTCAAGTTTGCTGCTGCGTCATCGTCTGCATCCACCATGGCCTCGCCTCTGCTCGAAGCAGATGAATAGCAGCGTCCGCCGCACGCTTCCTTTGCATCGTCACGCCCGCACCAAGTCATGTTTGTGGATTTCGTCAAGTTCGAGCTTCGTTGAACGAGGGCTTTGGCCTTGCTCATTAACTGGCAGCCATGTTTTGGGCCAAATGCCGGTCCATATTTGATCCGGTCCATTAATGGCCTGCCACGCTCCGGGCCTAATAGTGGCCCATATGAGATCCGGCCCGTTAAAAGCCTACCACGTTCTAGGCCAAATTACGACCCAGATCAGGTCCGGCCCTTTAAGAGGCTTTGGGCTCAATTATGGCCCATATTATATTCGGCCCATCAACTGGACACTATGCTTTTGGGCCCACTTGCTAAAGGCCCACTTAGTAATTCGGCCTGATATTAGTTTTGGCCTGTTAAGGGCCCGTTTAACATTTCAGCCCTATATTAATTTTAGCCTGTTAAAAGCCCGTCATATAGTTGGGCCTAACTACGGCCCGGTTTGCATCCGGCCTGCTCGCAGCCGATATCTGATTGGGCCAAACAAGGACCCAGACAATTTTGGCCTGTTAAAAGCCTGTGATTTGATTCGCACAATCATGGGCCGGGGTTCATTTCGGGCTGCTGCGTAACTAGTAGTAATTAAGAACAAACCTACTCTATACAATAAAGAAATTACGGCATAGTAACTAAGAATAAACCTACAATACACAATAAAGGATTTAAGGTATATTACATCCACTAGGCATCAAAGTTCGCCACCTGTGATCATAAAGCGCAACGAAGAAGAAGATTACAAAAACTGGGCACCATTGCAGCGTAACAAAATAATACTGAACCGAGACCACTTCCAAGACAGTTCAAGAAAGGTTAGCCTTGTGGGGGAACTGCTACGCAAGCTGCTGAGCAAGGCTGTGAGACCAGCCTAGCATGTCGGTCATAGCTTCCAGGTGTAGCTGTTTAGCGATGAGGTTCTCATTGGTGTTCTCCGCAATCTTTCTTAGAGATTGAAAGTGCTA
>NC_057809.1:40543012-40730485 GCF_018294505.1 Triticum aestivum
GGGGGGGTGAATAGGCGATTTTTATGAAAGTCTTCTAAACAGGGAAGTTTTGAAGACAAACGATAGAAGTAAACCTATTACCACGCAGCGGAAGGTAGACTACACTAGGCAAACCTTAGTCAGGTAATCAACGAAGTGAAAGCACGATGACTAATAGCAGCTAGGCAGTAGGGATCAGGTAGGAAGATATTATGAAGCCAATCAGAACAAGCAGTCACTCAGTGAAGACAAAAGATAATGCAATCACGCAATGACTTCACAAGGACCAACAGTAAGTAAAGGGAAGGGAAGGATGAAACCAGTGACTCATTGAAGACAATGATTTGTTGGACCAGTTCCAGTTGCTGTGACAACTGTACGTCTAGTTAGGGCGGCTAGGTATTTAAACCTGAGGACACACAGTCCCGGACACCCAGTCCTGAACACGCAGCTCAGAACCCTTAGTCCTCACCATATTCCCCTTGAGCTAAGGTCACGCAGACCTCGCCCAATCACTCTGGCAAGTCTTCAAGGTAGACTCCCAAACCTTCACAGACTTCGTTCACCGGTGATCCACAATGACTCTTGGATGCTCAGAATGCGACGCCTAACCGGCTGGAGGATTCACAGTCCTCAAGTGTAATAAGTCTTCAAATCACACAGACAAGAAGACTTAAGTGATGCCTAACACTCTTTGGCTCTGGGTGGTTAGGACTTTATCCTCGCAAGGAATTCTCTCTCAAAGGCTTCGAGGTGGGTTGCTCTAAAACGACAACAGCCGTAGTTTAACTCTGAGCAGCCAACCGTTTATGGTTGTAGGGGGTGGGCTATTTATAGCCACTAGGCAACCCGACCTGATTTGTCTGAAATGACCCTAGGTCACTAAGGAACTGACACGTGTTCCAACGGTCAGATTTTAAACACACATGGAAACTTTACTTGGGCTACAAGCAAAGCTGACTTGTCCAACTCTGGACAAGATTCGCTCTCATAGTCTTCACTCGAAGACATAGGATTTTGGTTAAGCATCACTTCAGTCATTCGGACTGGTTTTCTTGGACCCCACTTTACAGTACGGTGGTTCCTATGACTCAACAAAGAAGAAAAAGAACTACGAAAGATCTAAGTCTTCGCGCTCCTTAGTCTTCATGCGATGTCTTCTCTTGTCATAGTATTCAAGGTGAATGTCTTCACATACCACCTTTGACTTCAATGTCTTCATACATTTTTAGGGGTCATCTCTGGTAGGAAAACCAAATCAATGAGGGACTTCTACCTGTGTTATCCTGCAATTCTCACAAACACATTAGTCCTTCAACTAGGTTTGTCGTCAATACTCCAAAACCAACTAGGGGTGGCACTAGATGCACTTACAATCTCCCCCTTTTTGGTGATTGATGACAAACCAGTTGAAGTTTTCAACGGGGAATATAATATGTGAAATTGTAAAGGATAAGGAATTGTCTTAATAAGTTGCAAGGGCTCCCCCTGAAGATGTGCATATAAGTAATTTGCTTTTGGAATGCAAATGCACATGGCAGGTTGTACTTGTGGAGATCCTCTTCAACTTATGATGACAATTCATCATGCATGAAAGGTATGTGAAGATAATGACATGCATAATGAAAGATGGACGTCTGCAAAATGATCTAAGTGCGGAATTTATCGTCGCACATGCAGAATTTATTATCACATCACAAAATAGCAAATAAGTAGCAGACGACCATCGAGTTTAAGTGTTACAACTCAAAGAACCAAATGTATCAAAATGAGAGTTGTAAACACTAGGCAAAACATAAAGTAACCACCCATATGGACCCGCTTGAAGACTATCAAACTCATATGCTTCTCCCCCTTTTGTCAGTGAGGACCAAAAAGGTTTGAAGACATAGAGCATCTACTCGTTCCCATGAGGAGTAGGTGAAGTAGCAAGGTCGTCGGTGTTGTTAGGCGGTGTAGACGAGCTCGGGGCAGTGTCGACGCGTGCTGAAGGAGGGGGCGGTGAAGTAGCATCGTCTTCGTCCTCGATCACTCTGGCATTCATAGTTGCCGCAGAGGAAGAGAACTCAGAGTCTTCAAGTGAGGGAGTTTGTCGCAGCACAGCCCTTCGGGGAGGTGTGGAGTCAAACTTGAAACATTCAGAGAAGCCATCCTCTTGAAGATCATCCTCAGAGCACATAAGCGTCAGCCCTTTCCATGTACGCCGACAAGTTTCATGGGCAACAAAGGCATTCTTGGTGGCAAGGTTGCGAATGCGGTTGACATCCACCAAGAGGCTGTGCATTTGGCGCTTCAGCCAGTCATGAAGCCTATCCTGTTTCTGATGAAGAGCAACCAGAAGCTCTCAGTCATTGAGAACATGAGATCGCTTCTTGGGCCGTTGGGCAATAGTGCTTTCAGTGGCTTCAGTGAGGGCATGATGAGGTGCATGTGTAGTGCCAGCCAGAGGATAAACACGAGTGACTGCTTCAACTCCTTCAATGTTCTGAGAGAAACTTTGATGCTCCGCATTCTGAAGACTAAGAGGCTCCTTGGCAGGATCTGGATAGAGGGCTTCAACGGACATATCCACGTCAGGCATAAAGATCCGATGATTGCGAGCAGAGGGCTGATATGAGATAGCTGAGTGGAGTTTGATCAGCCGCATTATCCATGGAGTGTAGAACTTCAAGCCAAAGAGATCAGATCCTGAAGCAGCAAGTTGGCGGATGAAGAAGTCTTGTGCATTGAAGCATTTGCCGTGAAGAATATAGAAGACCAAAGTCTTCATTGCACCTTCCAGCTTTGCATATGGGGAATGTCCTTTGATGGGCCAGAGAGTTCGCCTTAAAATGTGATAGATGGTCCTTAGCAGATACTCCAGGTCTTCAACAAGGAACTCCTTAGGATATGCAGCGTCTTGTGGCAAAGGCTTCATCATACTGAGCATCTGACTCATGTTCGGTTCAGGCTTCTGAAAGATGCTCTCCATAGCTTCACTGTGAAGTTGACATCCAGGTTCATAGAGATCTCCAGGAGTGAGCAGACCAGTGAGCTCAATGATATCAAAGGGTTTGGCTTCGTGATGAACATTTCCTATCATCCACTCAAGGACCCAAGTCTTTGGATCTCTGTTGTAACCACGTATGTGAAGTGTGGCATAAAATTGGAGCAGTAACTCTTCGTTCCAGTGCTCTTGGTCGGTGACGAAAGGCAACAATCCAACCTCTTTGAAGCAGTCCAGAGCTTCTTCCAAGCAGGGCAGACTAGCTATTGCTTCGGTGTCAAGACGCATATGTGGGAAGATGCGAACTTGATTGTACAGAATGCAGGAGTAATAGCTTTGCTGCGTATAGCTCCAGAACCAATCAGAAGATATTCGTTCCCTTGAGTAGGGGTTCTTGGAGCTATTGAAGAAGGTGTTGTCTGCTTTGAAGCTGTTGACATTGAAGGATCCAGGTGCTGATGCAGGACCTGGAAACCTGGGCAACCTTGGCATTGGCTTCTGTACCTGAGGCCTATGCTCAATGTGATAGTCAAACTAAGGACCACCAGCAGGCGCAGGAACAGAAGCAGTAGCATCATTGGCTTCGCTGACTTCTGGTTCTTGGGTTGGTGTAGGCTCCACATTTGCTTCAGCCATGACAACGTCAGTGGCTTCACTGGTGTTGGTGGTGGCAGCCTCAAGATTTTCTACCTCCACTTGATGAGCTGGAGGGTCGGGCACATACACGTTCTCCTCGAGAACAGCTTCGTCAGTAGTTGGGGGAGTGGGGGCACTTTCTTCTTCTTGGGTGTCATCAGCTGATGCAGCCGGAATGTCTTCAGCAACTTTAGCTTCAGATTCGGAGACTGGAGTCCTTGGTCCTTTTTGAAGCCTGCGTAACGCTGGCGACGCCTTTGGAGATGGAGTTGGCTGGGCCTCAAAGTCATCTTATTCTTCTTGCCGGGGTGGTGTGACTTGTTGTTGTGGGTGATCAGCCCATGATGCATCCTGAGCAATTGGCGTCAGAGGACGACCAATGCTGATGAGTTCGCTATGCGTAAGCACAGGCGATGATACCTGTTGGTGCTCGATCTGAGGAAGAACTGCATCATCTTCAACATGGTCATGGTGACCAATGTCTTCAGCAGCGGTGAGATCAGCTGCTGGAATGTCTTCAGCTTCATGAGCCTTTGTGAAAGCAGGCTCATGGACAGTCAGTTGGCGCTCTTGATGTTCAGCGGCAGGGCGAACCATGGAGATAGGTTCAACAATTAAGGGCTCTGTGGGAGTAGCCCGTTCCTTCTTGGTCTTCCGCTTCTTCTTGGAGGGAGCAGCAACAGAGGATTCAGGATGTTTCCTCTTTCTGGCTTCAGCCTCAGTAGTCCTTGTCTTCTTCAGTTCTGAAGCAGTAGACCTGGCTTTTGGCTTCGAGCCAGTCATGCTGGTTGGGAAGACAATGGGATATGCTTCCTACCTTGGTGCGTCGGGTTCGGCCATAGCGGGCTCCTTCTTCTTCTTCTGCTTTGCAGCCATCCTGGGGTCGATGCTAGGACGCCCAAGGGCCTTGCGCTTCTCAGCCTCATTGTAGGCTTGCACACACTTGTCAGCTAGGCTCTTCATGCGCTCACGAGAACCTTGAGCTTCTTCACGCTTCTTGAGAAAGGCTTCTTTGAGCTCATGCAGCATGATCTTGAAGTTCTTGACCTCTTGCACGCTGAGCTTGGCCATATGCTTCTTGAACTGAGCTTTCTCAAAGTCAATCTTCTGCTTCAGTTCAATGATGCACTGGGCTATAGCTAACTCTGAAGCAATGGCTCCATGGAAGGCAACACTGAGGCCAATGGGAAGTTGCAGATCTTCAAAGCTGAGGTTGGGCGTGTCAAACCACTCATCGATGAAGTCGTGGATGATTTCCACGTCAAAGAGAGGCAAATTGTTGAAGATTTCTGCTTCTTCTTTGCTCTTGATCAGTTGCTCAAGAGCATCATCTACAAGATCTTCATCATTGGACAGATCAATGGCATCGTTGCGCAGAATAGCAGCAGCAGTCAGTTCTTGGCTGGTGTGTGGCAGAGGCATCTTGACTTTCTGGGGCTTGGAGATGCGTGACAGGTCTTCAGACTGCACACTGTCTTCAGGAGGTACAGTAGCCAGTGGCTTCGCCCGTGAGATTTTTGGTGCTGAGGCAGGCTTTGAAGCTTTAGGCTGCTTCAGTTTCTTTGGCTTTGGCGCTGCAGGCGCTTCATCTGATTCAGCGTCATCTGCAGGCTCATCCACGGCTGTCCCTTGAACCACGATATGAGTGATGAGACCTTCCAGGTTGTAGAAGGGCCCAACAAGATTGGGTTCAGCTTCGCGGGCCCCATCGGCACGGGGAGCAGAGGGACCAGGGTTGAAGTCTAATCCCAAAGACTTCTTGTTCTGCTTTGCCGAATTCTGGGCAAATTGGAAGTTGCGCTTGAACAGGTTGTCCTCACGACACCATAGCAGTGACGATGGGTCAGCATCCGCAGGCTGTGGTCCACGGACCATGCAGGGTAGAATCCTTGTTCAATGGCTTCATCTCTGGACCTGGGTTGAAGATTTTTGTATAGGATGTCTCCCCATGGTCGCTTGATGGCATTCTTTTCAGCATATTCCTTTGTCACAAATCTGTACTTGAACCACTGTTCTGCCCAACATCGTCGAATCCATTGGATTCGTGTCTTGCCTGATTGTAATCCTCTTCTGAATCTGTCTTGTACAGTTCTGAGAGGTCATCGGGCAGATCTCTTGATGTCTCACCTCGACACTTTCTGCCACCCTTCCTTGATGATTTCTCTTCAGCCATGAACTTTAAACTGAATGGCTTCAATACGTTCAAAGGCTTCAAGGGCTTTCGCTTGCTGGATAAACAGGAACTAGCTTCGGGAGAATTTATGTGATGCTGTAAGAATTCTGCAAATGAATTCAGACTATGAGAACCAAGGGATTCTCCCACGGACATGTACCTGTGACAGCATTAAGGTGCGAGGGAAGGGGAAGAGGTCATATGCATTCTCAGAAGATTTTGAAGATAAATTAGTTTAGAAGACATTGACCTCATCGTGCAAAGACATTCACTCATAGATAAGGAGTTGGTTCCAGATTTGTATGAATCCACAGATCAGTACAAGTGAGGAATCTAACTACTCTGCGAAGCATAAGTGAACATACTAGGCATAATATGAGATGTAGTATGAAGTGGATCCAACTTGTGTGAACAGAAACTGCTTGTGGTAGAAAGTGACGAATCTATAGGATCAAAGAGGCCGTAAAAAGGGAGTTTTATGTACCACACAAGAAACTGCTAGACGGAGTGGAAGAGGAGGCCGAGCAGTTCGATCGTCCGTGCCCTAACTTGGCGACGGAGGACACCTACGGCGACGGCGGAGAAGATGATGTCCGTGGTCAGCGTGAAGACGGTGTCGGAGAGGTTGCGGCAGCTAAGCGCTTCGTCGTCGGCGTTGTCGAGGGCTAGCAGTGGCGCTAGGGTTCGTGCGAGAGTGGAAGAAAGGATAATGACTGAGGTGAGGCGTGTATTTATAGGGACATGGACGGCTCGGTGTTATTACACAGGTGCCCCTGGCGATTCACATCTGAGGAACACGTGGCCATCATGCAGCATATCAGAGGTTGTTCCATGTTCCCACGCACGCCTGGATTGTCGGGTGGTCGTTCCCACTTCTCCGGGTTTCAGGTGAAGGGATTAGCATTGAAAACGGACTTAATGTTTGTTTCTGTATCTTCCGCTGACAAGGATGCAGAGAAGACATTCGACAATTTCAATAGAATGCATATGATTTGGAGAGATAGAGTTTGAGATAGAAAGCATAGAGAGGTTAGGGTCCGATCACATTCACTTAGTTCAAAAGATTCAACAAGAAGACATAGCTATAAGTGAATGCTGTAGAGGACATAACACTAGTATATATATATATATATATATGATCAACATACTGAAGATAATCATGAAGATATGTTGAGATTGAAGTCAAACCAAATGTGAAGACATAGCAAATGTAACGCCATGAGTGGAATACTCCAAACAGAACATTTGGTGGTGGCGTTACCCACCGTATAGGAAGTATTAGACCCGGACACGGCACACAATTATCGTGGCGCTCCGAAGTCAAATTCCTCATTAATGTATTCACACTTAGAATGTATGTCTTCATTGATTGAAGATATACTTTACTTCGTGTGTTGCACATCTAAGTCATCAATACGCATAAGTGTTAGGATGTGTGTCTGATCACAGGACATTTGAGGATTCCAAGATGTTTAGCTCACACCGTAACTTGCAAAATCTCTTCTCATCCAAGGGCTTGGTGAAGATATCTGCCAATTGCTCTTCAGTGTTGACGTGTATGATATCAATATCTTCCTTCACAACATGATCTCTGAGAAAGTGATGACGGATCTCAATGTGCTTTGTCTTCGAGTGCTGAACTAGGTTGTTGGCAATCTTGATGGCGCTTTCATTGTCGCAGTAGAGTGGTACTTGCTTCAGATGAATGCCATAGTCTTTCAGTGTTTGCTTCATCCACAGAAGCTGAGTGCAGCAAGATCCAGCAGCAATGTATTCAGATTCAGCAGTGGAGAGAGATACACAGTTCTGCTTCTTTGAAGACCAACATACAAGTGATCGTCCCAGAAAATGACATGTGCCTGATGTAGACTTGCGATCCACCTTGTCACCAGCATAATCAGCATCCGAGAATCCAACCAGATCAAACTCTGAGCCCTTTGGATACCATAATCCTAGAGTTGGGGTGTAAGCCAAATATCAAAGAATTCGCTTCACAGCTAAGTGATGCGATTCCTTTGGTGCCGCTTGGAATCGAGCACACATGCAAACACTAAGCATAATATCTGGCCTAGATGCACATAGATAAAGTAAAGAACCAATCATGGAGCGGTATACCTTTTGATCGAACTCTTTACCATTGTCGTCGGGACCCAGATGATGTTTGGCTGGCATTGGCGTCGTGAAGCCTTTGCAGTCTTGCATACCGAACTTCTTTAGGAAATCTTTGAGATACTTCTCTTGAGATATAAAGATGCCGTTGCGTTGCTGTCGTATTTGAAGACCAAGGAAGAACTTCAGCTCTCCCATCATGGACATCTGATATTACTCTTGCATCATATATCCAAACTCTTCACTGTATTTCTGATTGGTGCAGCCAAAGATAATGCCATCCACATATATTTGGCACACAAATAGTTTACCATCATATGTCTTCATGAACAGAGTGGGGTCGAGGGAACCAGGTGTGAAGCCTTTGCTCTTCAGGAAGTATTTGAGTGTGTCATACCAAGCCCGAGGGGCTTGTTTAAGGCCATACAGTGCCTTGTTGAGCTTGTATACCATGTCAGGATGTTTTGGAGCTTCAAAGCCAGGCGGTTGTGCAACATACACTTCTTCTTCAATCTTGCCATTGAGAAAAGCGCTCTTCACATCCATTTGATATAGAAGTATGTTATGATGATTTGCATAGGCCAGCAGTATGCGTATGGCTTCAAGTCGAGCCACATGAGCAAATGTTTCATCGAAGTCAATCCCTTCAACTTGAGTATATCCTTGAGCAACGAGACGAGCTTTGCTTCTGACAACTTGACCATGCTCATCTTGCTTGTTGCGATATATCCATTTGGTGCCTATTATATTGTGCTTCCGAGGATCAGGACGCTTAACCAGTTCCCATACATTATTCAGCTCAAACTGTTGAAGCTCTTCTTGCATAGCTTGAATCCATTCAGGTTTCATGAAGGCTTCTTCAACTTTCTTGGTTCTGTTATTGAGACGAATGCGAAGTGCCCGCAGAAATTTGCTAGCTGTGTTGCCCTTGAACGAGTGAGTGGACAGGGTGCATTGATGCTATCAATTATTCTCTCAATCTGCACTTCATTGGCAACACGAGGATGTACAGGGCGAAGATTTTGCTCTTGCTGATCATTGTCATTGTTAGAGGGATTGTCTTCAGGCTGAGCATTGTCTTCAGGTTGATCAGGTGCGGAGATGATAAGTTCCTCTTCAGGTTGAGCTTCAAAAGGTATGATTTCTCCAGTTCCCATAAGTTTGATTGATTCACTTGATGGAACTTCATCTAGCACATTTGGCAGGTGCTCTCTTTGTGAGCCGTTAGTCTCATCGAACCGCACATCCACAGTTTCAACCACTTTATAATGAAAGAGATTGAAGACTCTATAGGAGTGCGAATCCTTTCCATATCCAAGTATAAAACCCTCATGTGCTTTTGGTGCAAATTTTGAAGTGTGATGTGGATCCTTGATCCAGCACCTGGCGCCAAATACTCTGAAGTAACTGACATTTGGCTTCTTGCCAGTAAGGAGCTCATAAGATGTCTTGTTCAGAAGCTTGTGAAGATAAACACGGTTGATTGTATGGCATGCAGTATCAATGGCTTTAGGCCAGAATTTTCTTGGAGTCTTGTATTCATCAAGCATCGTTCAAGCCATCTCAATAAGTGTTCTGTTCTTGCATTCGACGATGCCATTCTGCTGTGGCGTGTACGGAGCTGAGAATTCATGTGTGATGCCCAAAGTATCAAGATATGTATCAAGGCCAGTGAGGGAGTCCTGGATTAGGGGGTGTTCGGGTAGCCGGACTATACCTTCAGCCGAACTCCAGGACTATGAAGATACAAGATTGAAGACTTCGTCCCATGTCCGGATGGGACTTTCCTTGGCGTGGAAGGCAAGCTTGGCGATGCGGATATTCAAGATCTCCTACCATTGTAACCGACTTTGTGTAACCCTAACCCTCTCCGGTGTCTATATAAACCAGAGGGTTTTAGTCCGTAGGACAACTTCATCATACAACAATCATACCATAGGCTAGCTTTTAGGGTTTAGCCTCCTTGATCTCGTGGTAGATCTACTCTTGTACTACCCATATCATCAATATTAATCAAGCAGGACGTAGGGTTTTACCTCCATCAAGAGGGCCCGAACCTGGGTAAAACACCGTGTTCCTTGCCTCCTGTTACCATCCGGCCTAGACGCATAGTTCGGGACCCCCTACCTGAGATCCACCGGTTTTGACACTGACATTGGTGCTTTCATTGAGAGTTCCTCTGTGTCGTCGCTTTTAGGCCTGATGGCTCCTTTGATCATCAACAACGATGTAGTCCAGGGTGAGACTTTTCTCCCCGGACAGATCTTCGTCTTCGGCGGCTTCGCACTGCGGGCCAATTCGCTTGGCCACCTTGAGTAGATCGAAAGCTATGCCCCTGGCCATCAGGTCAGGTTTGGAAGCCTAAACTACATGGCTGACATCCGCGGGGACTTGATCTTCGATGGATTCGAGCCACAGCCAAGCGCGCCGCACTGTCTCGATGGGCATGATATAGCTCTGCCGCCGAATAGCACCTTGGAGGCCGCACACGCATCGGTTCCGACCATTGATTCGGAGCCTACTGCGCCGATCGAGGATCAACGGTTGGACACTGCCTCAGGGGCTGTGATCTCAGAGGCGATCGAGCCGAACTCCAGCTCCGCACTCCGCATGGCCCGTGACTCCGAGGAGCCGGATTCCTCTCCGAACTCCGAGCCCCCCGCGCCCCTGCCGATCGAATCCGATTGGGCGCCGATAATGGAGTTCACCGCCACAGACATCTTTCAGCACTCGCCCTTCAGCGACATCCTGAATTCTCTAAAGTCTCTCTCTTTATCAGGAGAGCCCTGGCTGGACTACGGTCAGCAAGGTTGGGATACGGACGATGAAGAAATTCAAAACCCACCCACCACCCACTTCGTAGCCACTGTCGACGACTTAACCGGCATGCTTGACTTCGACTCCAAAGACATCAACGGCATGGACGATGATGTAGGAGACGAACAAGAACCAGCACCTGTAGGGCGCTGGAAGGCCACCTCGTCATATGACATATATATGGTGGACACTCCAAAGGATGGAGATGGCGATGGAACAACGGGGGACGATACCTCTAAGAAACAGCCCAAGCGCCGGTGTCAGCGGCGCCGCTCTAAATCCCGCCAAAGCAAAAACGATGATTCCGGCACGGGAGATAATACTACTCCGGATAGCGCCGAAGAACACCCCCTCCAGCAAGATTCAGCACAGGAGGACAGAGAAGCCAGCCCTCACGAGAGGGCAGCGGACCAAGAGGTTGAGGACGATAATTATACGCCTCCCTCCGAAGACGAGGCAAGCCTCGACGACGATGAGTTTGTCGTGCCAGAGGATCTCGCCGAACAAGAGCGTTTTAAACGCAGGCTTATGGCCACGGCAAGCAGCCTCAAGAAAAAGCAGCAACAACTTAGAGCTGATCAGGATTTGCTAGCTGACAGATGGACTGAAGTCCTTGCGGCCGAAGAGTATGAACTCGAACGCCCCTCCAAGAGTTACCCAAAGCGCAGGCTGCTACCCCGACTAGAGGAGGAAGCACCTACATCACCAGCGCATGACATGGCCGACCGGCCACCTCGTGGCCGCGATAGAGAGGCCTCTTGGCCCTCCACTCAAGCCATGCCCCGACACCGCATCAAGCATACTAAGGCACGGGAAAATGCGCCCGACCTGCGCGACATACTGGAGGACAAGGCAAGGCAAACAAGATCGATCTACGGATCACGCAGGCGCCCCACGGCACGTGACGGTGATCGTCACTCCGGATGCAATAAATCCGGCCGGGCCGAAATCAACAGACAAAGCTCCTTCGAGCTGCGTCGTGATATAGCCCAATACAGAGGCGCCGCACACCCACTATGCTTCATAGATGAAGTAATGGATCATAAAATCCCCGAGGGCTTCAAACCCGTAAACATCGAATCGTACGATGGCACAACAGATCATGCGGTATGGATCGAGGATTATCTCCTTCATATCCACATGGCCCGCGGTGATGATCTACACGCCATCAAATACCTCCCACTCAAACTTAAGGGACCGGCCCGGCATTGGCTTAATAGCTTGCCAGCAGACTCAATCGGTTCTTGGGAGGACCTGGAAGCCGCATTCCTTGACAACTTCCAGGGCACTTATGTGCGACCACCGGATGCCGATGACCTAAGCCACATAATTCAGCAGCCAGAGGAATCGGCCAGACAATTCTGGACACGGTTCCTAACAAAGAAAAACCAGATAGTCGACTGTCCGGATGTAGAGGCCTTAGCGGCCTTCAAGCATAATATCCGTGACGAGTGGCTTGCCCGGCACCTGGGACAGGAAAAGCCGAAATCTATGGCAGCCCTCACGACACTCATGACCCGCTTTTGCGCGGGAGAAGACAGCTGGCTAGCTTGCAGCAACAATTTAACCAAGAACCCTGGTAATTCGAATACCAAGGACAAAAGCGACAGGTCGCGTCAGAACAAACAAAAGCGCTGTGTTAACAGCGACAACAACGAGGATACAACAGTTAATGCCGAATTCCGAGGCTACAAATCCGGTCAACGAAAAAAGCCATTTAAAAGAAATACTCAGGGCCCGTCCAGTTTGGACCGAATACTCGACCGCTTGTTCCAGATACATGGCACCCCTGAAAAGCCAGCCAATCACACCAACAGGGATTGTTGGGTGTTCAAGCAGGCAGGCAAGTTAAGAGCCGAAAACAAAGACAAGGGGTTGTATAGCGATAACAAGGAGGAGCCCAGGCCGCCGAACAATGGTGGACAGAAGGGATTTCCCCCACAAGTGCAGACGGTGAACATGATATACGCAACCCACATCCCCAAGAGGGAGCGGAAGCGTGCATTACGGGACGTATATGCGATGGAGCCAGTCGCCCCAAAGTTCAACCCATGGTCCTCCTGCCCGATCACCTTTGATCGAAGGGACCACCCCACTAGCACCCGTCACGGCGCCTTCGCCGCACTGGTTCTAGACCCAATCATTGAAGGATTTCTCTCACAAGAGTCCTCATGGACGGCGGCAGCAGCCTGAACCTGCTTTACCAGGATACAGTGCGAAAAATGGGCATAGGTCCCTCGAGGATCAAGCCCACCAAAACGACCTTTAAAGGCGTCATACCAGGTGTAGAAGCCAATTGTACAGGCTCAGTCACACTGGAAGTGGTCTTCGGATCTCCGGATAACTTCCGAAGTGAGGAGTTAATCTTCGACATAGTCTCGTTCCGTAGTGGCTATCACGCACTGCTCGGGCGAACCGCATTCGTAAAATTCAACGCGGTATCGCACTATGCATACCTCAAGCTCAAGATGCCAGGCCCTAGAGGAGTAATCACGGTCAATGAGAACACTGAACGCTCCTTCCGAACGGAGGAGCACACGGAAGCGCTCGCAGCAGAAGTACAAAGCAGCCTCTCTAGGCAGTTCTCCAGTTCGGCCTTCAAAAAGCCGGACACTGTCAAGCGCGCTTGGAGTACCCTACAACAAGACCGCCTGGGACGTTCTGAGCTAGCATAGCAATGCGGCCCCAACCCTAGCCCTCGCGATATAGCAAAACCAGCGCTTCACGTACATAACTACGCTCTTGAAATACCATGGGCACAGGGGAAGGGGCACTATCACGACACGCCCGAAATACGGCTTAAACCACACCAGGGGCTGCCGGATTCCTTTTTTTCTTTTTTTCTCTTACTCTTAGGACTCCATACTTCGGATGACCCGTTCGGCAATTCAACTGCCGAACAAATGATGCAAGATCCAGGAAAGCAGACAAGCCACGCCGCATTATGGAACTCCCAGGTGGTCTCTATTGCGAGCAGTATACCTATTTTTTAATACAATTTCGCGGCCTGCCCCTGGCCAGGACATGTTAAATAGTCCAATTTCTTTTGCTTATCGCACTATTTGTATCATTCCGCTTTCATAGCAGCCTTTCTATAAACAATGCATAGCTTTTTGTCTATTTTTTGCATTATCCTCCTTTTATATATATGTCTATTAATAACATGTGGCATTCGTACGCTGTGGTACGGCAAAATACGCCAGGGGCTTCAGTACCCATCAATATGGCGTGAGAAGTCCGTACACTTTCACAAGTGCGGCACCCCGAACTTATAACACTATATGCATCGGCTCCGAATCATGATTTGGGTCAATAGTTGGGTTTGCCCGGCTCCTATGTTTTGGTGCCTTACGTTCCGCTATATCGGCTAAGGTAGCACTACGAGAACTACTGCGATTGTGCCCTAGTTGAGCTGGGCTGAGCACCTCAGTAGAGAAAGCTAAAACTGACTGTCATGATGAGGCGAGAGACCGGTTGCTGTTCGAGAGGTTTTTCGAGTCCTTAAAGACTTATGCCGCTTCGAGCGAGGAACCGACTTTGTCCGGCCAAGGCGTGGATAGCGCCCCGAACTCGGTCTTCCGAATACTAGGGGCTTCGCCGAAATTTAAAATTATAGAGTTCTATGGCTAAGTGAGAGTGTTCAAGAATTATAGTCCGATTGCCTTGTTCGTTGTGCTGAGCGCCTCCCTCGACGGAACCAATCATGGGAAAAAGAGCGCTCAGGTTTATCCTGAACACCCCAGCACTAGTGGCATGGGGGAAGAAGCCAACGACTGGCCATCTCTCAATTTTTTGATAAACGGCCGCACAGAAAGTAATGTTTTAAATTCAAGCATTGCTTAGCACATATGAACAAGTTTTCAGCGCACAAGATAACACGAGCGAGTTCATTCAAAAATTACATCCTTGGTGCATTTATCCGCCATAAGGCGGGCACCGGCCAGAACATCCTTGTAATAGTTCTCGGGCTTGCGATGCTCCTTCCCCGGCGGCGGCCCGTCCCTCACAAGCTTCTCACCGTCCAGCTTACCCCAGTGCACCTTTGCACGGGCAAGGGCCCTACGGGCACCTTCGATGCAGACGGAGTGCTTGATGACCTCGAGCCTTGGACAAGCCTCCACCAGCCGCCGCACCAGTCCGAAGTAGCTCCCAGGCAGGGCCTCTCCAGGCCACAGCCGAACTATGAAGCCCTTCAAGGCCTGTTCGGCCGCCTTGTGGAGCTCGACTAGCTACTTCAGCTGGTCGCTCAAGGGCACAGGGTGTCCGGCCTCAGTGTACTGAGACAAAAACACCTTCTCCGTTGAGCTGCCTTCCTCGGCTCGGTAGAATGCGGCGGCATCGAATACGCTGCGGGGAAGATCTGCGAATGCCCCTGGAGAGCTCCGGATTCGGGTAAGTAACAAGTAGTTTGCCTTTATATGTCTGCTTTGCATAGAGAATGCCTTACCCGCCGCTATCTTTTTCACCGCATCCAATTCCTGGAGGGCCTTCTGGGCTTCGGCCTTGGCAGATTTGGCAGTTTTAAGGGCCGCAGCAAGCTCAGACGCTCGGGTCTTCGAGTCGAGCTCCAAACTCTCATGTTTTTTCATGAGAGCCTGAAGCTCTTGCTGCACCTCGCCGACCCGCGCCTCAAATTTCTCCCGCTCGGTGCGCTCCGTGGCCGCTCTCTTCTTGGCCTCGGACAGCGCCTGCTTGAGGGTCGCCACCTTAGTTGTGGCCCCTACAATAAGTAGTATACTCCTGTCATTTTTTGCAATTGCGTCTTCTTATAGGCATTTTTTTCTATAAGGTATCTCTTACCTTATTTCTCCTTGAGCTGCCGTTTGGCAAGGCCGAGCTCTTGCTCGGTCCACTCGAGGCCCTGCTCCAGGGCACCCACCTCCGCAGTCAGTGCAGCGGTGGCCAGCAGCGAAGCCTGCATACGTATATTGACTCCTTTCTAGTTAGACTCCTGCGATATTCAATAGATCCTCTATTCGGCTTCTCTTTCCGAACACCAAACAGAGCATCAGGGGCTACTGTCTATGCGGTAATATTTTTACACATTTTTACTTACCTCGAAGCCTGTTAGAAGGCTAGCACAAGCTTCAGTCAGTCCGCTTTTGGCGGACCGAACCTTCTGGACCACCGTACTCATGATGGTACGGTGCTCCTCGTCGATGGAGGCGCCCTTAAGCACCTCCAGCAGATTGTCCGGCGCCTCCGGTTGGACGGAGGATGCCGGCTCAACAGGCTTTCTCCTCTTGGCAGGAGTTCGCCTGCCATGGTCCAGAACCGTTGATGATTCCGGCGCGGTGTCTGGCCTAAAGCCGGACTTGGAGCCCTGGGGGGTCTTGTCCCCTTTACTCCTGGAGTCCGGGAGGTCGCCTCGCGGCTCCTCCCGGACCACCTCCTCTTTCTCCGGAGCTTGTCGCGACGCCACTTCGGCGTCATCCGCAGCACAGGGGGAGGCAGCGGGCGGAACTGAATTCACGTCCGATGAATCCAGGGAGCCGCTCGACGACTCGTTGAGCCCGTCCTTGGGCGGGCTGCATGATTATATTCGACATTAGGGAAAGCTGCGCAACAAAAGGAATATCATGAGTTACTCTGATATCCGAACACTTATGATTTCGCCGGATGCTTGGCCCTGTCCGGCCACTCCTCTTCGTCCTCATCAACGTCGGGGGCGTAGTCCGGCGGAGGGTTTTCCTCTTCTTGGACCCTTCGGCCTCCCCTACTAGGGCGGCCTTGCTCTTCTTTCCTCTCCCCGCTAGAGGGGGAGAGGTCTCTTCTTCCTCCTCCTCGTCTTCACGGGAGGAGTGTGTCTCGGACTCATCAGACGACGAGTCCGACACCACCATATGCCGGGAAATCTTTCGAGTCCCTGTGGCCTTCTTCTTCTTGGCCTTCTTCTCCGGCACCACATAAGGTGCCGGAACCAGCAGCTTCATTAGGAGAGCAGGGGCTGGGTCTTCGGGCAAGGGAGCCGGACAGTTAATCAGTCTGGACTTCGCCTACCAATCCTGTCAAAGGTGAGGGAGTTTAGATCCCGCATAGAGTCAAACTATGAAGATAACTTAACATCCTGTAAAAGATGAAAATATTTTACCTCGCCAGCAGGACGCTGCAAGCTGAATCCGCGGTCTTCGAAGGCGGATGTGGGAGCCTCGGCGCCTTTGGTTAGCCCCTTCCAGACATCTTCGTACATCATGTCGAAGAGCCTGCTCAGAGTTCGGTGCTGCGCCGGGTTGAACTCCCACAAATTGAAGTCCCGTTCTTGACACGGAAGGATCCGGCGGACGAGCATGACCTGGACTATGTTGACAAGCTTGAGCTGCTTGTTCACCAGGGACTGGATGCATTTTTGTAGTCCGGTCACCTCTTCTTCGTCGCCCCATGACAAGCCCGTCTCCTTCCAGGACGTGAGCCGCATAGGGGGTCCGGATCGGAATTCAGGGGCTGCGATCCACTTCGGATCGCGTGGCTCGGTGATGTAAAACCACCCTGACTGCCACCCCTTCAAGGTCTCCACAAAGGATCCCTCGAGCCATAGGACGTTGGCTATTTTGCCCGCCATGGCACCTCCGCACTCCGCCTGGTTGCCGCGCACCACCTTTGGCTTGACGTTGAAGGTCTTGAGCCAGAGGCCGAAATGGGGGCGGATGCAGAGGAAAGCCTCGCACACGATGGTAAACGCCGAGATATTGAGGATGAAGTTCGGGGCTAGATCGTGGAAATCTAGGCCATAGTAGAACATGAGCCCGCGGACAAATGGGTGGAGAGGAAAACCCAGTCCGCGGAGGAAGTGGGGAAGAAATACTACCCTCTCATGGGGCCTTGGGGTGGGGAGAAGCTGCCCCTCCTCAGGAAGCTGGTGCGCGATGTCTTTGGATAGGTATCCGGCCTTCCTTAGCCTTTTGACATGGCCCTCCGTGATGGAGGAGACCATCCACTTGCCTCCCGCTCCGGACATTGTTGGGGAAGGTTGAGGTAGGAAGTGCGGGCTTGGGCGCTGGAGCTCGGGTGCGCAGAAGATGGATAGGCAAAGGAGGAAGAAGGCGTAGGTAAAAAGGTGGATCCTTATCCCCTTATATGAGCGGATGCGACTATGCGTCCCCACCAGCCTAGTAAAACTCGCTTGCCTCCCAAGCGCCGTGATAAATGGCGCGGTTGGGTTACCCACGTCCGTATTGATGAGAATCCCGTAAATGGGGGACACGATCTCTGCTTTGACAAGACGTGCCAAGGAAACCGCCTCGCAAAACATGCCGAGGTGGAAAAGTGAAAACGATTCGAATAAAGGCTTGGCCGTAGTGTGATGTCATGCTGTGGAATACGTCAGCAGATGAGATTTGTGTTAATATTATTCTCTCTGTGGCAATACGTGGAAACTTATTTTGCAGAGCCAGACACTACTCTTGGTTTTTACAAACTTTTATGAAGAATTTGGAGGAGGAACCCGCCTTGCAATGCCGAAGACAATCTACGCGTCAGACTCGTCGTCATTGAAGCCTGGTTCAGGGGCTACTGAGGGAGTCCTGGATTAGGCGGTGTTCGGGTAGCCGGACTATACCTTCAGCCGGACTCCAAGACTATGAAGATACAAGATTGAAGACTTCGTCCCGTGTCTGGATGGGACTTTCCTTGGCGTGGAAGGCAAGCTTGGCGATGCGGATATTCAAGATCTCCTACCATTGTAACCGACTTTGTGTAACCCTAACCCTCTCCGGTGTCTATATAAACCGGAGGGTTTTAGTCCATAGGACAACTTCATCATACAACAATCATACCATAGGCTAGCTTTTAGGGTTTAGCCTCCTTGATCTCGTGGTAGATCTACTCTTGTACTACCCATATCATCAATATTAATCAAGCAGGACGTAGGGTTTTACCTCCATCAAGAGGGCCCGAACCTGGGTAAAACATCGTGTTCCTTGCCTCCTGTTACCATCCGGCCTAGACGCATAGTTCGGGACCCCCTACCCGAGATCCGCCGGTTTTGACACCGACAGCCAGTGTTCTTGAATTTAGTGCCATTGTCACTTATGATGTGCTTTATCTTGGCGCCATAGTTGTTCATTGCTCGATTGGCGAAGCGTCTGAAGACATCCTGCACTTCAGTCTTGTAGAGGATTATATGCACCCAAGTATATCTAGAATAATCATCAACAATGACAAAGCCATAGAGACAAGCAGTAGTAGTAAGAGTTGAGTAATGAGTGGGACCGAAAAGATCCATGTGGAGCAGTTCGAAGGGTCGAGTCGTTGTCATGATTGTCTTCGAGGGATGTTTGGCCCTCGTCATCTTTCCTGCTTCACAGGCACCGCATAAGTGATCTTTCTTGAACTTGACGCCCTCGATGCCTATGACATGCTTCTTCTTTGCAAGGGTGTGTAGGTTCCTCATGCCAGCATGCCCTAGCCTCCGATGCCAGAGCCGGCATTCTGAAGCTTTTGCTAGAAGACATACGGCAAGCTGTGGTCCTGCTGAGAAATCTACCACGTACAAATAATCTTTCCGATACCCTTCAAACACTAGAGACTTGTCAGATTCCATTAGAACAAGGCAACGATATTTTCCAAACATCACAATCATGTTTAAATCGCAAAGCATTGAGACAGACATTAAGTTGAAGCCAAGGGATTCAACAAGCATGACTTTATTTATGTGTTGATCCTTTGAGATTGTAACTCTACCTAGACCCAATACCTTACTTTTACCAGTGTCAGCAAATGTGATGTGACTTTTGTCGGATGGACGTAAGGTTGAGTTCATAAGAAGGCTTCTCTTGCCAGTCATGTGATTGGTACACCCACTATCAATAATCCATTCTAAAGCTGCTGGTGTCATACCCTACAGTGTAGTTAGGGGGATAGGCTTCACGAAGAGAATTGTGAAGCAAAAACATTTGATGAACCAGTGGGTTATGAAAGCTTAGATCGAGATTTGGACTGATAGGGCGAGTAGCAAGCGATTCAGGAACAAAGTACATAATAAGACCATTTGGGCATTTGATCTTGCGCCCTACAAGATGTTTAAGGTCCCCAGCAATAGCGTCAGATGATTTTGGTTTTCTGCTGGAGACCTTTCCCTGCAAAAGAGAGTTAAGCTTTCTTACCCACCCACATCTTCAAGGGTGGCTTTGAAGCAATGAGTCTAAGTGCAGCATCTGAGAATTTTGGCTTTGGAGCCCTAGCAAAAAGTCTTGCAGGTGGACAATAGTACTCATAAGAATAAGTAGAATAGTTCTTGGTCTTATGAACATGGCGGTTTGATGAACCGCGCTCATATTCATAGGCCTGAGTATGGCTTCCCTGCAAAACATTTGCGTTAGTGCGACTCCGGTGAGTCCTCTGTCTATATGAAGCCTTTGGACCACATGAAGCCTGTGGTCTGGGGTTTGTCTTCTTCACCTGTGGTGTCATGATGACATTCACAGGGAGATTCTCCAAACACCTTTTCGGCACCCAGATCTTCTTCATAGGCGGTCCATTCCTGCAATTAGTACCAATATACCTGGCAAACACTTCACCATTCCGATTCTTAAACAATTTATAGTTTGCATCAAAGGATTCATCAATAACAATGGGATTAGCACAAGTGAAGCCAGATAGGGTGGATGCATCCACTGAAGGTTCCTTTGCAGCAACCCATGTGGTTTTGGGGTACTGCTCAGGTTTCCAGTAAGAGCCATCGGCATTCATTTTCCTTTCAAACCCAACACCCTCTTTCCTAGGGTTTCGGTTCAGGATCTGCCTTTTGAGGACATCACATAGTGTCTGATGCCCTTTGAGACTTTTGTACATCCCTGTTTCAAGCAGTGTCTTCAACCTAGCATTCTCATCAGCAATGGCAGTGGTATCCTCAGCAGAGGGGTTAGTTACCACATCAACAGGTGAAGATATTGCAACAGTTGCAGCAGTAGAACATTCAGCAACAGAAGTAGCGTTATCATGCTCAATGCATTTAAGACATGGTGGTTCAAATCCTTCCTGAGCTGAACTGATCTGTTTGGCACGAAGTGACTCGTTTTCCTTTTGAAGATCTTCATGAGCCGCTCTCAATTTCTCAAGGTCTTGCTTCCTTTGAAGATAATCGTAGGACAGCCTTTCATGAGTTGTTGAGAGCGTTTCATGACAACTTTCAAGTTCCTCATACTTAACGTGAAGATTTTTTATGTCTTCAATTAAGGACTGAGATCGAGTCATTTCAGCGTCTAATAGATCATCGCTTTTGTCTAACAGTTTTTGAATGTGTTCCATAGCTTTCTGTTGTTCAGTTGCAATTTTAGCAAGTGTTTTGTAGCTAGGTTTGGAATCACAATCAGATTCATCGTCACTGGATGTTTGATAGTGAGTAGTGCGTGTGTTTACCTTGGCACCACGTGCCATGAAGCAGTAGGAAGGAGCAGAGTAGTCCTTGTCATTTGCATCTGTGTCGGTGATGAAGTCATTGTCTTCAGTGTTGAAGATGGACTTGGCAACGTATGCTGTAGCCAGACTCGCAACACCAGAATCGGACTCCTCCTTAGACTCCACCTCCGCCTCCTCAGAAGCAGACTCCTCCTCAGAATCCATTTCCTTGCCAACAAACGCACGTGCCTTGCCAGATGAGCTCTTCTTGTGTGATGAAGACTTTGAGGAAGACTTGGAAGAAGACTTTGAGTATTTCTTCTTCTTCTTGTCGTCAGAGTCATACTCCTTGCTCTTCTTCTTCTTCTTGTTCTCATTGTCCCACTTTGGACACTCAGAGATGTAGTGGTCAGGCTTCTTGCACTTGTGACATGTTCTCTTCTTGTAGTCATGAGCAGAAGCTTCATCATTCCTTGAGCTTGATCGTGAAGACTTTCTGAACCCTTTCTTTTTGGTGAATTTTTGGAACTTCTTCACAAGCATAGCAAGCTCCTTTCCAATGTCTTCAGGATCATCAGAACTGCTGTCAGATTCTTGTTCGGATGAGGAGACAGCTTTTGCCTTCAAGGCACGAGTTCGCCCATAGCTGGGACCGTAGATGTCTCTTTTCTCAAAAAGCTGAAACTCGTGTGTGTCGAGCCTCTCAAGTATGTCAGACGGATCGAGTGTCTTGAAATCAGGGCGTTCTTGAATCATCAGGGCTAGGGTGTCAAACGAACTGTCAAGTGATCTCAGGAGTGTCTTGACGACTTCATGCTTGGTGATCTCAATGGCGCCGAGGGCTTGAAGCTCATTTGTGATGTCAGTGAGTCGATCAAATGTGAGCTGGACATTCTCATTGTCATTTCTCATGAAGCGGTTGAAGAGGTTGCAAAGGACACTGATTCTCTGATCTCTCTAGGTGGAGACGCCTTTGTTGACCTTGGAGAGCCAGTCCCAGACTAGCTTGGAAGTCTCCAACGCACTCACATGGCCATACTGTCCTTTGGTCAGATGACCACAGATGATATTCTTGGCAGTAGAGTCCAGTTGAACGAACTTCTTGACATCAGCAGCAGTGACACCTTCTCCAGCCTTGGGAACGCCGTTCTTGACGACATACCATAGGTCGACATCAATGGCTTCAAGATGCATGCGCATCTTATTCTTCCAGTAGGGATATTCAGTTCCATCGAAGACGGGGCACACAGCGGAGACTTTAATTATCCCTGCAGTCGACATGGCTAAAACTCCAGGTGGTTAAACCGAATCACACAGAACAAGGGAGTACCTTGCTCTGATACCAATTGAAAGTGCTAGTGATCGACTAGAGGGGGTTGGTGAATAGGCGATTTTTATGAAAGTCTTCTAAACAAGGAAGTTTTGAAGACAAACGATAGAAGTAAACCTATTACCACGCAGCGGAAGGTAGACTACAGTAGGCAAACCTTAGTCAGGTAATCAACAAAGTGAAAGCACGATGACTAATAGCAGCTAGGCAGTAGGGATCAGGTAGGAAGATATTGTGAAGCCAATCAGAACAAGCAGTCACTTAGTGAAGACAAAAGATAATGCAATCACGCAATGACTTCACAAGGACCAACAGTAAGTAAAGGGAAGGGAAGGATGAAACCAGTGACTCGTTGAAGACAATGATTTGTTGGACCAGTTCCAGTTGCTGTGGCAATTGTACGTCTAGTTAGGGCGGCTAGGTATTTAAACCTGAGGACACACAGTCCCGGACACCCAGTCCTGAACACGCAGCTCAGAACCCTTAGTCCTCACCATATTCCCCTTGAGCTATGGTCACGCAGACCTCGCCCAATCACTCTGGTAAGTCTTCAAGGTAGACTCCCAAACCTTCACAGACTTCATTCACCGGCGATCCACAATGACTCTTGGATGCTCAGAACGCGACGCCTAACCGGCTGGAGGATTCATAGTCCTCAAGTGTAATAAGTCTTCAGATCACACAGACAAGAAGACTTAAGTGATTCCTAACACTCTTTGGCTCTGGGTGGTTAGGACTTTATCCTCGCAAGGAATTCTCTCTCAAAGGCTTCGAGGCGGGTTGCTCTCAAACGACAACAGCCGTAGTTTCACTCTGAGCAGCCAACCGTTTATGGTTGTAGGGGGTGGGCTATTTATAGCCACTAGGCAATCCGACCTGATTTGTCTGAAATGACCCTAGGTCACTAAGGAACTGACACGTATTCCAACGGTCAGATTTTAAACACACACGGCAACTTTACTTGGGCTACAAGCAAAGCTGACTTGTCCAACTCTAGACAAGATTCGCTCTCATAGTCTTCACTCGAAGACATAGGGTTTTGGTTAAGCATCACTTCAGTCATTCGGACTGGTTTTCTTGGACCCCACTTTACAGTATGGTGGTTCCTATGACTCAACAAAGAAGAAAAAGAACTACGAAAGATCTAAGTCTTCGCGCTCCTTAGTCTTCATGCGATGTCTTCTCTTGTCATAGTATTAAAGGTGAATGTCTTAACATACCACCTTTGACTTCAATGTCTTCATACATTTTTAGGGGTCATCTCTGGTAGGAAAGCCGAATCAATGAGGGACTTCTACCTGTGTTATCCTGCAATTCTCACAAACACATTAGTCCCTCAACTAGGTTTGTCGTCAATACTCCAAAACCAACTAGGGGTGGCACTAGATGCACTTACAGAGATAGGACTTCAAGTCGAAGTTGAGTTGCAGAATGCCTTTCTGCTAGAACTTGGGACTGCAGAAGTCAAACTGATTCAGACAACGAATTCTGTGAGCTTGTCTGACTGTTAGTCTCAAGTAACTTGAACACTGCATCAAGACAAGACTTTGGGGTTGTCTCGCTATCTTCAAGATGTTTTGCCTTCTTTGCTGCAATATATGTTGGGTTTGTCTCACAGCCTTCAGCAGACTTGTGCATGCCATCAGGCGTATCACCCTGAAACAAAGCAGAGAGATGACATGTTTTGCACGTGTATAAACAAAGATGATAACTGTTCTGTCAATTCTATCCAATTTCAAATTAGAAAATAAAGAGTATGTTCAAAATATCAATAGCATAATTTGGCATTATTCATAATGCGGGGAGCTTCACCACACTACTGGATTACCATGTCAACATAACAAGCATAGATGAAGGGCAAAGAAAACCATTGTATCTATTTTGGATAATGTGCGTGGCATGTTGTTCATATCATCAGCCACATCAGTAAGATAAAATAGGAGATGACAAGGTGCAAACGTGGGCTGCTTCACCACACACTGGATTATAGATCCACAAAAACAAGCATACATATAGGGAGTATTAAGTAATGTGCATGGTATGAATAAGGAATTAGGTTTTACAAGTAAAACTTAGAACTTACGGTTCTTACGAACATGCATTTTGGTAGAAAAAGCAAACTAAACAGCAGTAAACGATAGGGAGTATGAGCAAATTAAACAGCAGTTGAGGATAAAGGCTTTAGAAGGACTGACTTACATTAACAGTTAACACCGACTTTATAATGCCCTTCTCCATGGCAAGGGAAGGATAGCTCAAGAATTTCAGCACATAATCTTCTTCATAAGCATTGTCTGTACTCTACATTTTGTAGAGAGTAATTATAGATATGATAATACTGGAAGGGATAGAGGATAATGAAGATAAGATGCAGATTGATGCTACATAATCAACTACCAATCCCTGGAAGTACAAGCGTTACTGGACAAAATGTACTAACAAGAGCAATGGGCTACAATTCTGCACTGGCATTGTTTGTGTATTCTACTTGTTGGTAAGATTAAATATAGATCTGATTTTTTTTTTGTAAATGGTGGGCGAGGGAGATAAGATGCAGAATGCTACAAAATGAACCAATCCCTCTTCCCATAATACAAGAGTGTTTTGAACACTGGTGTACTGTACAAAACGTTCTTATATTATGGGACGGAGGGAGTAGCTGTTAATGTAAGTACAGTGATAGACCATGTTCAGTCCTTACAAGAGAACTGCAGAGCTAAACCTCTTCAAAAGCATTGGGTTGATTCTAAATTTATGTAAGAGTCCATACGGATCTTATAATGTCCACCAAATGGACGATTACAAGGCTAACATGTGCAGTGATGCTACATAATCGAACAACTATGAAAGTAAGTATGGTCATACAGGGCAAGAGGTACTCAGAAGAGCAATGCAGTGTGTAGTATAGTTGCGAGATTCTGTGGTCCCTTGAGAACGAATGTTCTTCTGCTAACAGTTTTCATACAAGTGTGACATTAAGGCAAATGTAGAAATGTAGTTCAAATTGTGATGTGATATCATAGACAGTACCTTATGCTGCAGCCGAGACCAATGTGTAACAAGATTATTCCAGTCACCGTCGGATAAATGTAGCACCGGAGACTTTACAGAAATTTCATTCAGAGGCTTGCCATCGAAGTGCGCTTGCCTCAGGTAGGAACGATACTTCATCGACGAGTGCTTGAAAAGCGCAACCAACCCTTGCGCGTCATCACAATCCAGTTTGCACCTCGCCTATTTAAAAGAATGAAATCTTGTGTCTTCTGTCAGCAGAAACATATGCAGTAATGACCATGAATAACATTAGTACATTACTTACGCGTAAGTTGCGGAGGAAGACTGGAAATTGTTCTGTGTCTGCGGTATAATCTTTCCATGAAGGAAAGATGCGCACAAAGTTCCTGACAACAACATAAGCTTCATCTTCTAAACTGGGAAGAAATGGAACAGGGGTCCTATTTGCTGCAATTGGGGCTCTCTCTGGTTCGAAAAGGGATTTGGCAACTGGATTTGGTGTACTCTTTGCTGGAATGGGGGTTTTGCGTCGTACAACTGGTGCTATGTCAACTGGCATAATCATACTGTTTGCTGCAGTTGGGGTCTGCTGAGTTGGGGCATCAGAAATGACCAGTGTAGTAGGGCTAGAGTCTGCTAGAGTTGGGGTATTTTGTGGGTCAGGTGATATTGCAACTACACCTAATGGGCTATTTGATTTATCAGGTGCCACTACCTTTTCCAAATACTTTGCTTGTGCTCCTCCACGATCAGCAATCGCCCTCTTCCTTTTGAACGTCTGATACACAAGAACAACATTTGAATGGATAAATATGGTATGATGACAGATGGAATATGTACTGAAAATGGATAGGCAGGGCGTATTCACATACACGATGTGTAAACTAAGCTAATGGCAGTTCAACAAAGTAGAAGCAATGCAAAGCATCAGTTGCAAGATATGTGCGAGCAATGTAACCTTGGAAAGTTAGAGCAAGTACCTTGATGGGTGAATAAGATAGGGCATCTTCCTCTGACTCCTCCACTAGGGAGCTACATTGACTTAGGTCTCCCTCTAGCTCAGAATCACTGTTAGGATCATATTCTGAGCATGAATCTGTAGGTGGAGAGTGTTTGCATTGCATTGCATCCAGACTTGATTTCAGTCCCTTAATGCCAAGTTTGACAGCCATGGCATTGTTCTGCTTTATTCTTTTCATGCGCGCAAGCTCATAATCATTATGATGCTGTTCAGAATCTGAGATTCATGAAAACATAAAAAGTAGTCAGATTATCTATGGAATGCATTGCGGTTTCAACTCGGAGAGTGTCTCCCTATAAACCCCTGCATATGCAAAGTTCACCTCCCCAACCGTGCTGACCAGACCACACACAGAGATACACACCCGAGCGGCGAACATGCATTTTCGAAAACTAATTTAGGAACATTTAGCTGACCAATTAAACAACTCTGTTTTAATAATATCAGATTCGTATTTGAACAACTAAGCTTGTTTAGCTTGATGGGTGGAGCAGTGTTATTATGACACGAAGCATGTATTCTGATCGTATAGTGATCATAAAAGGGGGAAACTCTAAGCATATATTTTTTAGCAAAAGAGGGTTTCCCCTCTGATTTCTATTAAAGAAACCACCACGGAACCAACATGATCAATTAAACCCTAAGCATGATCAATTAAACCGTATTATGGCTGTGCCATGGCAGATTTGAAGCTGCAAACCGGAGAAATGATATTTAGCATCCATTGTTTGCTTCGAACTAAGAACTAAATTCTAAGAGCTGAAAAGAAAGTAGAGTAACCAAGTTAAGATCTATTTTCTGGTTGAGATCAAAAAGTTGAGGAGATATGAAGTACCACCTCTCTTGCGGCGCCGTGTAGGCATCGGGGGTGCGATGGCTGTCGGTGGCGTTGAAGCAGATCTGCGACGGTAGACGGGTGCATCGGGGGATAAGTCCCGTTGCGGTGGAAGAGAAGGTCGTGTGAGCGGCCCCGGCAAAGAGGACGACGGCGCCGATGAAGCGAGAGGACGCGATGCAAGGCTATTGGTCCGTCGCCGTGGATGAGAAACGTCCATCTCTAGCAGTGGACGACGCGGTCTTGGTAGGCGCTCCGGCATGGTGGAGGACGGTGGCGATGGATGTGGTGGAGGACGGCGGCGATGGATGGGGTGGCGGACGGAGGCTGGTGTGGGAATGGGGTGTTCTAGCGCGGACGGTGTATGAATGGGAAAATGGAGGGAGAGGTACGGGGAACCATGTTTTTGGGACGCGCCTGTCTGAAATATGGGAAAGTTACGAACTTATCCCCCGTTTCAAATTTGGACGTCTCGTCGGTTGGGGATAGGACGGTAATCTCGCATCTCCCAAATATTTGCCGGTAACTATTTCGGGCGAGGAGAGGGTGTTTTGCCGCCCACGGTTGGCGCCCACGGTGTATGAACGGGGCTGACAGGTAGGGCGGTTGTGTCACGTCTGATGGAAGTTACACATCTGCCCCTATTTAAAATATTAGCCTACATCTATTTCGGACGAGGAGAGGGTGTTTTGCCGCCCACCGTGTATGAATGGGGAATGGAGGGAGAAACAGAGGTCTTTCGGACGAGCTTGAATCAAATGAGTTTTGCCGCCCATGTTTGACGCCCACCGTGTCGGAATGGGCTCAGAGGCGGTCGTGTCACGTCTAATTGAAGTTACTAACCTACCCCTATTTAGAGCAGTGGAAATCGGGCCGATGGATTGTCCGTGTAATGGGTAGACAGTAATTTCCATCTCCCAAACACTTGGCTTCGGGCAGCCGATGTGGGAGTGGACATTTTGCTGTTTCTTTCGAATTTTGGGACAATAAGCATCCACGTTTACCCTGGCAACTAAATTCGAATCCATTTTGTATTCCTATATGAATCTTTATAAATCATTCTATGTGTTTTTATATATCTTCAAAAGGACGACAAAGATGTATTCCACTGTCATATATGAATATGGTTTACAAATGCCGATACTCAAATTCAGAAACTAGAATCCAGTTTAAGGTGAATTCGAATATTTGGAACACTTCATGTCCAACTCAAATGTCACACGCAGCATAATGTGTACTCCCATTTAGATATGTACACAAGCGATGTATCAAGATTCAAATACCGAGTCAATCAACCAAGAATGTACGGAACTAACAGACATATAAACACTTATAGAGTATATGGATCAATAATATCAACTAACATACATAAGCCAGGCCGCTGTACTTTTTTTGGCTACAACAACATCCTTTTTTAGCCAGCATCTTGGCCCTTTCCGATGCGTGCCACTTATGGTCCATCTATACTACTATTGCTGAATGCACATTCAGCCCGATTGGCATATTTGTAGGTCTGGCACAACAATCCAAATGAAATGTCTCCGAGTCTTATCAATTAATACAGACTTGTGCTCAAATAAAATTACAAACAAAAAAAAAAACAATTATTACATGATCTCTAAAACAAATGGTTTGATTGATTACATGAACAGACAACACAAAGGTTATTCAACTATGGAAAGAACATTTCACCTATGATTTACCAAGTAGGAATTTAATTTCCTTTTTTCCTTCAGGACCTTAACAATCTGGTCAGTCTCAGCTTGCTTCGTTTTGAAATCCACCAAATATTTAATGGTTGTCTTGAGTACTGCTTGTGATTGTGCTGTTTGCTTCCTCAACATGTCAACTTCATCTCTAAGTGCAGAAGCAGAATCTCTTTCTACCACTAGTTTAGCCTCTAGAGCATCAGCAGTTGGCAATTCATAATGCACGATTGGGCCGGTGCCACTGCTGTGGGATGATGCAACGTCCATGGGGACCTCGCTCTTTGATCTTGGGCTAACCTGTTTTGCCATTAAAGTTCCGATTGGATTCAGAAAAGTTGAAGTTAGCAAAACATCTCAACTGGGAGTTATAACAGCAAACCAGTTAAACAAACAAGGAATTAAAGAGTTTCAATTGGATGCTGAAAAGTAGTTATTAACATCATTGTAACCCGCTGTTGCAGCAGCAAAGCAGTTAAACAAACAAGTAGATATTTAAGTTAAGGCAAACAGGTAATTCTTAACAGTAAGTATCAAACACATAGATAGGCGCAGTCTACAATATGATTAACAGGCTGTGCCATTATGTAATCAGTAGCAAACTAAATTAAGCCAAGCAACGTAATTGAACAATTTTGCAATAAGTGGCTAACTAAAATTCCGAGAAGCAGGTAACTGAACTTACGCTAGTTCTTTGTACAGGCACACTGCAACTTCTTTTTCGCTTACAAGGTTGTACGAAGGAGTCCATGGCATCAATTGCTTGGATACGCAGTCCCAATACTTCTTTCTTCCCACACTGCATGGGTAAGTCGAATGGTTAATCTGGTAAGATGGTGCGTCCTTGATATGTTATATGAGGACGTGTAGTCAGACTAGTTGTAGCCAAACACATCACACTGGCTTTTACTGTATATTTCATGCGATTACTTTTGGCATATCGAGATCTAAGCAATCTACAATAGGATGAAAAGACTGGCATCCTTCACATTATTGGCGAACTCAGTTCATAGAAACAAGCAATTCAACCATTCTGTGGGTAAATCAAAAGCGCCACTGGAATATTTTTCACTATCCAATCATACACGCAAAAAGGGGCGACGCCACCATAGGGGCTGGTATGGGCGGCCGCCTCAGGTGGCTGGAAAGTGTGCACCTAGTTTGAGTCGTCCAGGTTGGCCCATGCTAGTTTTGTTCGTCCCAACGCACGAGCAGGCAATGTAAAAAATGAAGAAAAATGTTTCAATTTGGATGGGCCAATAACATAAGTGCAAGGCAGGCCCTATAGCAGGCTCGCGGCCCAAACGAGCGCCTCCCATATCGATCGACAGCAGGAAAAATCCCAATTCATTCGCTCCAGCCTCCAGTCTGGTTCGCTCCTAACCTAGCCGCCGCTGGACAGACCGACACAGCACTTCCTCGCGCCCTCGTTGGAGGGCGGTCGCCGGGCTTCAAGCGAACGGAAGGACAAGAAGATGAAGATCCAACCCTGGGTGTAGCCTGCGTGGGAGGCAGCGGCGGCAGCACGGGCATGGCATCGAGCTTGCGCAAACGGACAGTCGCAGCTTGCAAGAGTAGCATGCGCAACGAGCAGGTACATCACATCCCTGATTATATCTAATTCAACTCTTCAATTTCTGGCCAATAGTTAAACCTGACGGTGTTGTAAAACTGCTTGTATGTAGGGAATCTATGAGAAAATGAAACCAATTTCTACTTATTTTATAACTCCCCCAATCAATACTGAACTGACTGAATCTGATGTATCTAATCAAGTTTCCGGTGCAAACATACAAGCTCATGTTGTTCTTGAGCCTGAAGTGTCTAATGAACAGACTGCTAATGAAGGATTTGATGCAAACATTTTACATGCTCCTGGTGATGAACATATAGTGTCTAATGAGGGATCTAATGCAAGCATTTTGCAAGCTCATTGAAGGATTTAGTGTCTAATGATGATCTACTATGTTGAGAGAGACAGAGATTTGCAGGCATTGATGACAAGCAAATTATAGTGCATTTTCATAGCTTGAGGAAACGTCGAGGCCATCTACCAGAAAGTCCCCGTATCATGACAACATAGCATAAATACTTTTCTAATCTGTTGTTTGAAACTATTGGCATACTTGTGCAGGATAGATATATTGATATGCAGTTTGCGCACTGGTTATACGTGCAATTACACTTCGATATTTTCAGCCAGAGAACGAATAATTCAAGCAGGTACAGACCATGTTTGTAGTCCTTGTACACCATGTTGCATTTTGTGTTTTTTGGTGCTTGCATCATTTAGTGTTTATAATCTGAACTACTTTGGATCATTAGCTGGTTTTCAAAGTGCATGTAGCTTCACATTTCTCAAGTTATGTTGATTTCCGGAGTGCAAGTGCCTTCGTATTTTTTAAGTTAAATGTTCGCCCCTGGTAACTTGAATTCGTGGATCAGCCACTGCACACAAATCATACACGAATGCCAGTACGAATTAAATGAAATGCAGGGACTTACGCTAGCTCGTTGTACAGGCTCACTGCAGCTCTGCTTGCGCTTGGGATGTTCCATGTACAAGTCCATGTTACCACTTGCTTGGATGTGCAGGCCTTGTGCTCCTTGCATCCCCCTCTGCATTTTTGACACGGCGAATGGTTGATCAAATAAGAGGAATCGACCTTGATGTTGTACCGGAGGACAGATACTTACAAGGTTATACGGGTGTGCAGGATGTGTACCAGATCCCGTAGCGCCGTCATGCTTCGCTAAAATATGGATTTGCTTGTTTCAGATGATATCTCCAGAAGAAATAAGAGTTAAGGTCAGAGTTGCATAGGCGGGTAAGCTAAGAGAGCAGTGAAAGGATATCCAAACATCGTCGGAACAGTGCACAAGGGAGTGATGTGTGGATACCTAGTTCGGGCCGGCGTTTGGGCATGCTCGCCTAGCTAGAGTGCGGGTCACTTCAGAGCCGTTGAGGGTGATGCGCTGGCGTTGGCTGGCCGCGCACGGATGCAGATCTTGAGTGGCAGCGGAGCGCTACGATGCGGTGGACGAGACCGTTGGTGAAGCCCCAACGGCCTCGGGGGGCGGAGGTGCGACGATGTGCTCGGTGAAGTAGCCCCGGTGAGCTGGGAGACGGCGTCGGTGAAGCGCACCTGATGCGGTGGAACTCGGTGTCTGTGAGGCACGTCGGTTGCGGCGGCCGACGTTGTCGGTGGACCACCCGGTGCGGTGGACGAGGGCGTAGATGAGGTAGCTCCGGTGCGGTGGTGAAGCGCGACCGTCGTCTTCGTCGTCGTCGTCCGGCACAGAGGTGGGGAACGGTGGGGAAAGAGACGAGACGAGGGGCGATTCGAGGGTTGGCGGCGAATTAGGGATTTGAGCAATCTGGGCGCGGAAGGGGACGGTGGAGAAGAGAGATTTTGCAGGGCTGGAATTGGGGCCGCCAGATATTTCAATCCGAAACGTGGAAGCGCGAACTTATATTGTCGTCGTCCTTTTTTGGGGGGGAGGGGGTGGGTGGCTGGGTGCTACGCGTCCGTCCGACACACGCGACCACCCCGACAGGACTATGCTTCGGTGCCTTAAGGCACCTGCCTTTGTGTCCATGACATATGGGCCCAACAGGTGGCTGGCCCACATGTCAGTGACCCAAAGGCAGTTGCCTTTAAGGCACCGAAGCAGCGTCCACCCCGACACGACCCTGGTTTGCCTGGTGCGCCTACATTTGAGAATGCAAACGAATCTTCTTTCATTTGCAAACGAATCTGTATGTATTACCATGCCCGTGTTTTCCTTGCAATAATTAGTCATTCGAAACGAGATACTCCATCCGTTCACTTTTGTAAGTCGTTTCAGACAACTTAAAATGAACTGTTTTGCACATTGTCTGAAATGTCTTCAAGGTCTTATAAAAGTGAACAGAGGGAGTACTATAAATTAATTAATGAGGAGTTATTTGAAAAAAATCGAAACGGTACCCACGCTAACGTGGATTAGAGTGTGTGTCACATAATTAGTTATTTGAATTAGAGTGTGTGTCACGTAGTTAGTTATTTGAATTAGAGTGTGTGTCACGTAGCGATCTCCAATTCTAACGTGGATTTCGCATTTCACTGTATCCACGCTACTTTTTTAATACAAATTCATATGTATATGATGAACACCATGGTAGTGAGAAAACTTTTGGATGGATTCAAACATATGACCTACAAAATAGCACAACAAACTGAGTCAATGTCAACTTTTCGAAACTTAGTATGGCACGAATTCGAAATAATTACCCGTATGCCTGGTCCTCGGTTCAAATCTTACAATGTACACCGAATTGAAACATCGATATTAAGTCTCGTACTATGTACATTCAAATGTTGTTTTTAGCCCCCCCCCCCCCCCGCACAAACCCTACATACTTCCTGTATCGGTCAATCTTCCTCTCCTAACCACCTTAGGAAGCTATCGGTTTCCAACACACGTTCATTCTTTCTCTCCATGTTTCGATCTCTTAGTCTCTCAACTACACAACCCCTTTTTCCACTCTGTTACCAAATGTATTTACCTCACACACCCGCCATTGCACCCCATGCCGAGCTCTCTCTCTCCCCCTCTCCCTCTCACCCTCTCGCGCTAAATACATGCATTGCCTATCTAGCCCCCCAACCTCTCGTGCATGCGCACGCACGCACGTTGTATATCTAGGTCACTCCCTCGAGACTGTCTCACTCTTTCTTCCACACGGCGGGCCACACTCGCTCAATCTCGCTCTCTTTATCTGAGTCTCGTTTAACCTCGTTTTCTTTCACACACAAATGATATATCTCCCTGTTCGGGCCTCGATCGACACACTCTATACTCTCTCACGCAGATTGTCTATCTAGGTCAGTCCATCCAAGCCGCCACCACTCTTTCGACCTCATGGTGGGCCACGCTCACTCAATCTCTCTCTCTCTCTCTCTCCGTATGTCTCGATTGACCTCGCTCTTTCTCGGACAAAAACGATATATCACCATGTTGAGCCCAATTCGACCTATTCACATTGTATACTCTCTCACGCACATCGTCTATCTAGGTCACTCTCTCCAACCCGTCTCACTCTTTCGATCGCACGGCGACCCTATGTGATCGGTTGACCTTGCTTCCTCTCACGCACAAAATATATCTACACGTCTGTGACTGGATCATCTCTCAAGCTCTATCTTACAGCCCTCACCCTTGCCAAAAAGCTCAATCGGACAATATCTCTCCAGAGCATATATATTTGTTCAATGAATGTCGGACCACACTCACTTTGTCTCTCTATCTATATGTCTCTCGATTGACCTCGCTTTCTCACACCGTATCTTCCACGCGTTGAAGCTACTACCTCTCCATCCCTCGCAAAGCCGGAGCTATTTACATTGCGAGGGGCACTCCAACCTTGGATTAATTTGTGTAGGCATTTATTCCGGTCGGTTTAGATTATATTTTCGTAGCATTCGGCCCACAACTACTCCAATCACCGTAGCGGGTAATTAAGCTACGGGGAGCACCTAATATGAGCACCGGGGAGCCGTTGGATCGAAGATGCAGCGGCACACACGAGGCCTGAATGTTTTATTTGCAAAAAAACCTTTGGAGAGTTAGGAAATTGCGCATAATTACAAAGACTACTCCCAAGCCATTGGATCTCACTTCCAACGGTGTAAAAACTCGTATCACCATAGTATCTAAGCTGCGGGGTGGATGTGATATTCTATGCCGCTGTCATTTTTGTTCGTAAACTTGCAAAAAACGTGTAACTCGTGCCGTTACTTGTCTAACCGCGCAAAGTGTTTGTTCAAAAAAACCATCCTACACTGAAATATCGGAACAACACACGGGGGTCCCACTTGTCATTAATCAAATTTGGACCTAAAACTAACAAATCTGAAAGACGAGATTCGAACTGGCAACCTGGACTACAAAGCGTAAGTCGATAGCCTGAAAAAACGAACGGTTGTTGGCTTTGTCCCATAACTTGATTTTATACAGTACTTGCGTTGAGTAGAGTAGAGGGAGTGCCTCGTCAACACGTGCATGACCGTTATCTCACTTACTGGTGGGTCCCAGGTCTGCGATCTCAATCTCTCTTCTCTCCATCGTCTAACCTTTGCACGGGCACACACGAAGAGCGGCGCTAGCTTGCCGTGGTGTTATTACAACTAAAAAAACTTGGAAAATAGAAGAATCGCCTAGAACAAGAGACGTTGTGGCTGGTCGAGACGGAGCTAACCACATCTATCCTCCGTGCCACGTTTGCATGATGAAGCTGTGTGGCTAGTGGGGTGTTTTCAACCGACTGGCTGGGTCCCGAGGTCGAACCATAGGTACTCTACTACGTCTGATACAGTATATTTTTACACGCACATTTTTCCTCCGTGCCGAGACGTGGCACACCCTACCGCGCGGTTTCGGGGTCCTCCCGGGTGGTGCACGCATATATTCTTCCTGACGTGGGACGCCCTACCGCGCGTTTTCTGGGTCCTCCTCGGTCGTAGCGCCGAAGCAAGTAAATGAGTCGTCAAATCACGAAAGACCACCTTTCCCGCCGAGTACATCAGTGAAGCACGGTGGCTAGCTAGTTGGGCTAGTTCGACCGATTAGCTAGGCCGCCGCCACATTTGTTTTTTCACCCCTTTTTTATCTACTTGCCGGCAGGTAAATTTAAATATCCACCGCGGCGTTGCTCTGGTGTTTGGGTGCGGCAGGATTTTTAATTTTTTGATTGACGGGAGCAGGCGCGGCAGGATTTTTAATTTTTTGATTGACGGGAGCAGGCGCGGCAGCAATTAGTCACGATGACTCCGCCTGTACCCACTGCTCCCTGATGTGAGAAGTCGTCGACTGGTGTTTTACCGTGGTGAAAACCAAAAGATTCCCCGCTCCCTCCGCCTTCCCGTAGATTGCATTGCCTTTCAGCCGTTTCGCCCCCTTTGCTTCCTCTCCCCATTGCTTCTACCTGGTGCCATGGCGGCGCAGCAGATCACGGAGTCCGAGGTGAGGCTCCTGACACAGGAGCTCCATGCCAAGGATGCGGAGCTCAGGGCCAAGGACGTGGAGCTCTGTGAGCTCAAGGAGGAGAGGAGTGCCATGCTCCTCCGTTATGTGCGGGAGTTCACGGAGCTTCAAAAGCGGCAGGCGTCCACCACAAAGATGCTCGAGGCGTCGGCGGTGTTGCTGCAGAAAGCGGGAGATACGATAGGCCGTCAGGGGAGCCGGCTGGAGCGCGAGCGGGCCGATCGTGACGAGGTCCAAGATCGCCTCAGCCACTTGGTGAACCAAGTTGCCACGCACGTGTTGCGGCTGCGCGATGCCTATCGTCGTGCCAGCGCGACGATGCCAGCCGTCGGGCTAAACCCTCTGCATGGGCATGTCCATGTCTCGGCGCAACATGACCGTTGGATCAAACTCAGACGGTGCAGATCAGTCACTGTAGCACAAAGCGTGTGGGTGTGTTTGGTTGCAGTCTCATCTCAATATAGTTGTTTCCTCTTCGTGTATTTTTGTCAACCTACTAGTGTGGACTCATGCACCCTTCATGCACTCTGCCAAACACCCAAAAGTGGGTCGAGAAGGGAACTTTTGCTCCCATCCTGTGCACCCTTCATACACCCTGCCTAACACTATTCGTGCTTCATGTGGTTCATGTTTCATGGAGTACTGTAGCACCGTACTCTCCGTGCGCTGTGGACCTAGTTCTGTTAACATTGATCTCACCGTCCATTCTCGACCGGACAGTCGAAAAAGCGGTACTATGTTACATATAGGAGTAGTTGACATGCGCACAACATCATTTGTTATCGTCATATCTTACTACACTAGCAACAAGATTGTGTAGTACTGACGTATGAACCACTGCACATGCCTAGTAGTAGGAGCACTGTGTATGTTCAAGTGGCTGCCGTGTTTCGCACTCCTCCGTCGTAAGAGTGGAAACGCTTGCTGTAATCATTTTTTTCTTCTGAAAAACAGTGGACACGCTCTACCGTGCGGATCCTCCTCCAGCCATGCACTAAAGTACTCACTTTCGCCGACGTGTGGGACAGCCAGCATCGGGGTCCACCAGCCATGCACTAAATTACTCTGTAGTAGAGTGACGGTAGACTACCCGAAGCGCCACAGTAATGCCCAATGAGCCGTCAAATCACAAAACCCCCTCCTTTCCAGCAGTAAGTTGGACGGACGAAGCAACCATCATTTCACTCTTCTCTCTCAGCTTCGTCTCTACCCAACCCTCGCTTCTGCCTCATCTTTTTCCTCATTTCTTCAAGAAAACCCCGACCTGCTTCTGCCATTGTTCTTCTCTCCCAAAGAAGGAAAGGTGAGCGCATCAATGGTGTTGATTCTGGCCAAGGCCCGGTCTTGCAACCCCGAGACTGATCCTATAACTCCCTCTCTTTTCTTCTTTTGGGTTTGTGATTATGGTTTCTTTTCTTTTATTTCTATTTGACAGTTTCTTGATGGACGCTGGAGCACCGGCCGAAGTGATGTCTATGGCTCCGGCCAAAACCGTCGAGGCTCATGGTACGAAGAAGCGCAAGCACCCCGCCGAGACTACCGCAGACAAGCTCAAAGCCATCGCCCTGTCCAAGCCCCCCTCTCCGGGATCCCTCATTAAGCAAGTCCAGGTAATATCTCTTCTTGACGATCTTTTTCTCGATCTTGATCGTGTTTTTTCATCTAACACGCAGTACTAGTACTAGTAGTACAACTTTCTGGGTGATCTTGCATGTGATTTTTGTGTGCCAAATGACGGTTCTAAATTCCTCTTTTGACCAAAACATGCGAGAGGTTGACACTGATTTCTTATAGATTACTTTCAACTACTCCCTCTGTCCCAAATTTCTTGTCTTAGATTTGTCTAGATACGGATGTATCTAATACTAAAATGTGACTTGATACATCCGTATCTAGACAAATCTAAGACAAGAATTTTGGGACGGAGGGAGTACTTTATGAACATCAATGCTACCTTTTAAGAGGGTATATTTGCCTCAGTAACTTGTGTTATGGATATTGCATGTAATCCCTCTGCTCTCATGCCTTTGAAGACATGTTCTAGTGTCTTTGTTCACTCATTTCTGTGCGTATATGTAGTCATATATGGAGTATAATATCGAAAATCATCTTATATTTCTGAACGGAGGTAGTAATAAAATATGGTTTCTGTTTGAATTAGAACCAGGTCCGCGGTGGAGATGAAGTTCTCAAAGTCATGCCGTGTGAACTGGAAGACCTGATGATGAGTTCTACTGCTGAACTATCCAGCTGCTGTGTCCTTGTCGCCACGTGTCCTGAACTAGTGTTTTCCTGTAGCATTGTTGTCAGGCGTGTTCTCGAGGCTGTACTTGACCACAACAATTTCCTGGTTGTGCCTTCGATTACGAAGGGTGTGGTTCTTGTAAAGCTTCCCAACAAATCTGATGCGGCCTGTCTTCATCATCATGTTTATGAGTGGAAAGACCACTCTGTTAGGTTCTCCAAGGTTGACAAGATGGTGATGGTGCATGTAGACATCTCACACGAAGTCCATGGCCTAGTCAGTTATGCGGGGTTCATCCCGTAGGTCGGTGGCAAAAAATAGTCTGCAGAGTTTAGTTAGTGCAACTTTGCTTGTCTGTAGTAAGTACTATTGTTCAGTACTTGATTTGTGTTTGTGAACCCTGTATTGTTTATTAGTACTGCCGCTTTTGGTGTGTGGTCAGTCCTGAGAACGGTCTATGTTAATGTCTGTCCACTCAATTCAGTCTGTATATTTTGAAGTATCCATATCATATTTTTTGTGAGGACGGTCTATCAATTATGGTTACACTCCAATATCTGTATGCATTGCAGGGTTTATCGCACCCACCAGGATTTCCAGCCCCATGGATGTTCGGTCCATACGATTTGTCACGACCTTTGGACTGTCCTGCTTGTGGGAGTAGGCGGGGCCCCTGCATGCCACGCGTAGTTGAACGATCAATCTTCTGTTTAGTACTTCAACATAGTGATTTCCTGGTAAGGATTCACTCGTGTCACATCAAGTAAATCTTATTGATTTACTGTCTAAATCTTATTGATTTAATGTCATGTTTTCTTTCTTTTCCTGCAATTTTACGATGCAGGTTTTGCCATGTGACATTCATCACAGAATAAACCGTTTGGTTTGCTCTACGATGGCTATTTTTGCAGGTTTCACTTCTTATGTCGTGTCAGTAACGAAGGCACTGTCCATCACTTATATTACTGGAAAAAATTGGATCAGTCTGTTGTCTGAGTACAAGCTGAATCCCTATGATGAACTGCAGTTTGGTTTAACAAAAACGCCACAATTAGTCCTTCTCGCGTTTAAAAGAAATGAAGAAAAAGACTGGATCACGGTCACGGATCCTAGTCAAGTTAGAAAGCTGATCATAGCAGACCAGACACGATCGCCGCTGTCTCGCACAGATCGAGCACCGACAGTTGCTCTAGCACTGACAGCGGCAGCAGCTCAGTCTGATCCAGCTGAGGATTGGGCACCGACCGCGTCAGCGGATCAGTCTGATCTACCGGAGGATCGGGCATCGACACCGGCACCTGCTCCGACACCGGCACCAGCTCTACAAGGAGCACCATCTCCGGCAGCAGCAGCGGCTTCGGCACCTGCACCAACACTTGCACTTGCATCTGCTCCGGCCCGTGCAGTTGCACCGGCAACAGACTGGGCTGCAGTTCGCACTTCATATACCAAAGTCCTTACAAAAACCGACATGTCCACCTTCTTGGTAAGCATTGGCCGCCCAAGTGCTTCGTTCTTTTTTCTTTCCATGTTGTTTCACATGATTCACTGTGTTGATCTAACTGTTTGGGTATGTCTTCTTGTTTGCAAACAGAGAATTCCTAGAGCAACGAGGGAGTCGTTCAACAATCCGGGCGACCGCGGCCAAGTTTCTCTTACCATGCGCAGCCTTGGTGTGAATGAACCTGCTCAATATATCGTAAGTACAAAGGATGGTCGCATGATGATTGATGCTAAAGGATGGTCAAGGTTCAAATCTAAATCATATCTTGCGGTAGGGGATGATGTCAAAATCGAACTTTCTCGGCAAGGAGAGCTGGTCCAAATCAACTTTGAAATTCTTCAGTAGCAGCACGCAACTGCCTAACTGATCTATCCTCCGAGAGATTTTGATGTAATAATCTGGCATGGTGAAACAAGTGTCCTGTGTGTATAAGTAGTACGATAGTATTATTTATCACATGGTATATCGTTGATAGAATTGCAACTCTGATTGCTGGTTAGGAACTGTCGTTCGATTTCATTCCAACAGCTGTCGTGCTTTATTCAATTTTGTGTATTCGCCTTGCGACAGCATCTAAAACCAGCGCCGTACCGATCGCTTGCAATATGAAAAGCGCTGAGGTAGAACACATGGGCCCCCAAACATGCAGGGTCGGCCTGCGGCCCAAAGTCCAGAACCTGGTTTCGAGAAGCACTAGCTCAGTGCAGAAGTGGCGTCCTCCTCCTGCTGTGGGTTGGGCGAAGATGAATGTTGATGCTGCGTTATCTCGCAATGGTGAAAGGGGAGCCCTGGCAGTTGTGAGCCGGGATCATACAGGCTTCTTCCTTGGAGCATCGGCACTGGTGTGCGAAAGTGTTACTGATCCAGAGATCCTAGAGGCAATGGCATGTTGCGAGGGGCTATCTCTGGCTCTTGACTTAAACCTGCAACAAGTTCAGATTAGCACCGATTGTTCAGCAACAGTCAAGCATATCGGAGAGGCATACTTGGGGCCCAGCAAAGTTATTATGGACGAGATCAAGATGAAGAAGAATATGTTCCAAACCATGGAGATCATACATGAAAAACGCGAGTGTAATGTTGAAGCGCATGTGCTCGCAAAAGCTGCTACTTCTTTGCCCTGTGGACGCCATCTTTGGCTCAGAGGAACCCCCGAAATTATTTGTATACCTATGACTGTTAATCTTCAATAAAGCAGCTTTTATCCCTCAAAAAACATCTGAGTATTATATTCTCAGCTGAACCCCCATAATGCCCGTGCGTTGCAGAGGGAGTATTTTTCTCGGCAAGGTGAGCCTGTGATATAAAAGATTTGTATATTTCTTTACAGAGGGAGTATCTCTCTGTCAAAAATATATTTATGTGTAACTAGTTACTCCTGTATTTCTACTTCCTTTCGCTGATATGTGGGGCAACCGGCAACGGGGTCCACGTGCCATATGCACAAATTAGAGTGCACAACTTCACGGTAGACACACCCCGGTCGTAGCGCCGCAGTAATGCCCAATGAGCCGTTAAATCACAACCCCCCCTCTTCCAGCTTTAGCAGTAAGCTGGACGGACGAAGCGGCAATATTTCACTGGGCCTGAATCCCTTTCTCCCTCGTCTGCTTGTTCAGAGAAAACCCCCTCTCGGCGATTGCATAGGGTTTTCTCATGGAGAACCAGGTACGAATTCTTCATCCATCCCCGATAAACCCAAGTCCCTTGGTCGCAGGTAATCCTAGGATGGCAGCCGCCGCCGTTGATGCATTTTTCTTCCTACTGAATCTAGTGTGTTTCATTTGCAGTGCCCAAAGTGCGAGTACCCTACAGGTTTCTGCGCCCTCGGCGAGACGCCACACTTGTTCCTTCTCATCCTAACACAACATTTTGAAACGCGCACAGTATGTTCCTAGAATCCTCTTTTCTATCCGGGAGGGTGGGGTTTTTTTGAACATGCTGTGTTCTCATATTATTTTTCCTGCAGTGTATTATTTGCTCTGCCAGAACACATGTACTCAAGATGCTCGGCCTTGCCATAACTGAATACACTAGTTTAATGGTCACAGTGAAGACAAGCCATGGATATAAGTTCCGAGTTGGGTTCATGAACCAAGAAGATCGCTGCTTTTTTATGGCCGAACTTGGATAAACTTTCTCAAGTGTTACGGACTGAAAGTTGGCGCACGAATGTTGATGGAAATAGCAGAACCTGGTCTCATCTTCACTGCGATCTTCCACCCCGACGTCGTTCCAATTGTTCATCCATGTTAGTTTTGTATCTGGTTCTTGCTTGTTGCCTCGATTACTTCTTAATCCACCTATTCTGTCTAACTAATCACAATTTAACTTTAGAAGTAGCAACGAATCTCTCACGAAGATGCTACTTCTAACTAATATTTTCTTATAATTGGTGGCACGTGTAGGTTTTTTCAGAGTAAAGCAGTCTGCTCGTTTGTTACTCTGTAATAACTCGGCTGTTACTAATGGCACTGAAGTTGACTGGATCGACATCCACAAGTTCCTACACTTTATTGATCGTCTTGAGGTCCTTGTGGGGCGTTTCAATGGTGGAAGGCCACGTGGGATATGTGTGCCACTGCTGCACTCGTTGAACAGGTCCAACTGTGTCGAGAAACTTATGGTACGAGCTGTTTTCTGTTATATATGTTGTTCATAAACTATTGCTTATACACAGTTTTACAGCTGTGATCTTCTTGAAACAGGAACTGCCGAGTTCTATTGTTCCTATACAGATGCCTGACCATGGTCGGGTCAGACTTGCGCTTGGTCACAACATGATGTTTATGTCGACCTACTCAATTCCCCTTGGAGGTGAAAAGATACTTATTCATGGGTGGTCTCAAATAATGAAGGCCCGTCCATCTTGGAGAATAGGACAGAAGATTATGTTCATGCTTTTCCATGGCTCTAAAGCGAATATCCTGTTTATTGACCACGTTGCGAGATGAAGCCGCTTTCAGAAGGTTGTGGATGCGCGGGGTGGCGCCTGGGCCTTGTCCTGGGGCTTGGCGGCCTCACCCTTGGTTAACTGTAGGCGAAGTAGCACTGTTCGAGGCGTGCTTTGTACGGTTGAACCTGTATAAGTACTCATACTGCTTTCAGCTTTGGTTGTTAAGTGCCCCTGCTGGTTTCAGTTAAGGTTGTTAAGTACTACAGTTTGTCGTGTTTCTTCAGTCCTGTCTTCCTCCAGCCGCCAAAACCAAACCAGCGCCAGCGGGGCCGCCTGCTTCCGCCTCCCACAGCTGGCTGCGCCTCAGCGCACGCATCGCCGCCCCACCGTCTCCTAAATCGTTAACGCCGACGTCCTCCGCGCGCTTTGGTGCGCTCGCCGCGGCGCCGCCCTCTCGCGTTGTCAACATGGTCAACAAACAACAGGAATCGGCAGAAGTACGTGGAGAGGATGACAGTAGGGGCCCACCACGTCAGCGTATGGAAAAATAAAATGCTTCCTCCTAGTGTTATCCTGACATCTGGGACCCACGACATTGGGAGCGTATATAGTCAATAGACAAGAGAACAACACAAGATCGGCTGACACCTGGGACGTAGCTACTCGAGCAGTATTTTTTTGTTTGGTATTGTTGAGACGGAGCAGGGTTTGAACTGGGCTGTGGCCCGTCTAGCCCAGGCTTATATTTTATGTTCACCATGTGACCAGCCCAGCTATTTTTTCTTTGTGAAAATGAGCCCAGTTTATTTTTTCTGAAGAATACCCAATCCAGGCCTACTTATTTTTCTACGCCCTGATGGGCTGCAACTCTTTCAAGACGCCTGCAAATCTTGAAAGTAATATGAAATGGGTTGTAAATATAAAAACAGATGACAAATTGGCAATTACTTTATAATTTCTGAATTTTATTACATTTTCAGATTCCTATTTCACTGGGTATTAACCTAATTTAAATATATCTTCAAAGTACTTTAAATCTGGCTGGACATTTCGGTATTAAAAATAGTTTGGAACCCACAGAAATATGCGAAATTGGCCCTGGCCAACCAAAAAAACGACTGCAATAAATTGCATAAGAAGTCGCCATGAGCTATATATAAATTATTAAAAAAAGAGGGAGTGGTCTGACTTGTGGGCCTGTTTAGTTGACGCGTATGCAAGATTTTTTTAGTTATTATATACGTCAACAAACGATTCTAGCAGACGTAACCGTTGGATGTCAATCCAACGGCCGTCGTCTTTCTTCAATCTCTGATCTTCTTGCTCCAGCCTCCAAAGCAGCGCCGGCGGGACCGCCTACTCCCGCCTCCCGTGGCCGGCTGTGCTGCCGCGCAGGCCTCAGCACCCCCTACTACTCCCACCGCTGGCCAGGGCATCCCTCTACTCACCCACAACCCCTGTTATTCTGTGGCGACGATGGCCTCACACCGCAGCCGAACCGGTGAACGCTCGTACTCCTCTCCGCGTGGGCATGCACTGCCGCGTCTTCCCCGGCTCCACGTCGTCCCCTTCCTATGCCTCGCTATCGTCCACCGCCGTGGTTCTCTCGGCGTGGCGTGGTCAATGTGGTCAACGATCGATTTCCATCGGAAGAGTACTGTACGTGGAGAGGCTGACAGCTGGGTCCACTGCAGCCGCAAGGAAGTGCCTCCTTATTACGGGCAAAATAATTATTCCTCCACCTGACAGCGGGGACCCATCGGACGGGCCACTAGTATTTTGCGAAAAAAATCGTTTCCCCATGACTGCTGGGACCCACCGGACGGGCCACCGTATTTCACGAAAAAACGTTCCCCCCGCTGTCAGCTCGGACCCACCGGAAGTGCCTCCTTATTATGCACAAAAAATGAATACTCCCCCGGCTAGCTGGGACCCACCTTGGTGGGAGGCTGACTTGTTGGCCTACTAAGTTGACGGGGACGAAGGGCTTTGTCAACTTAGTCAATATGAACGATTCTAGCTCCAGTGACCGTACGATGTCCATCCAACGGCCGTAGTGCTTCTTCAACCTCCCGTCTTCTTGCTCCAGCCGCCCAAAGCAGCGCCGGTCGTGCCGCATGCTCCTGCCTCCCGTAGCTGGCTGTGCTGCCGCGGAGGCCTCACCGTCCCCTACTATTCCCACCGCTGGCCAGGCCCTGCGGCGACGACAGCCTCACACCGCAGCCGAACCAGTGAACCCTCGTTGTCCCCGGCTCCGCTTCCACTGCCGCGTCTTCCCCGGCTCCGCGTTGTCCCCTTCCTAGGCCTCGCCGTCGTCCACCGCCGTGGTGCTCTCGGCGCGGCGTGGTCAATGTGGTCAACGACCGACTTCCATCGGAAGAGTACTGTGCGTGGAGACGCCGACAACTGGGTCCACGACCGCAGCAAGGAAGTGCCTCCTTATTACGCGCAAAATAATTATTCCTCCACCTGACAGCGGGGACCCACCAGACGGGCCACCGTATTTCGCAAAAAAAAACGTTTGCCCTTGACTGCTGGGACTCACCAGCTACATCTTTGCACGCAAGGAAGTGCCTGACAGTCGGGACCCACCTGGTCGAAGCGTACGTAGTGTTGTCATTCTGATCGCGAACGTGTACGTACATATATACTGGTCGATGTAGAGGCGCGCACGTAGCATGTACACATACATACATCGGCCAGGGTGCAAGAAAGAAAATACGGCCACGTATGTGTACATACGGGCGGGGTCTCGAACGCCTACTCGCGCATACGTATGGCCAGGGCTCGTGTACATGGCTGGGTCGGAATGGAGAAACAACATCGTCGTCGCGTTCATGGGGAGACAACGGAATGCGTCGTGTTCATGGGGAGGCAATGAAATGCATCGTGTTCATGGGGAGGCAATGGAATGCGTCGTGTTCATTGGGAGGGCTTGGACGGAACAGGCGATCGAAATGAGGCCTGGCGTACCGCACAACGGAGGAAACGGACCTCCTACGTTTGGAATGGGGTCCTGTTGATCGGGAGGGGTCTGGCGTACCGCAAAATGGAGGAAACGGACCTCCTACGGTCGAAATGGGGGTCCTGTTCATCGGGAGGGATGTGGCGTACCGCAAAACGGAGGAAACGGACTTGTGTTGGAGCGCTACGGTCGAAACGGGGGTCCTGTTCATCGGGAGGGGTGTGGCGTACCGCAAAACGGGACTCCACGGGATACTGTTCATCTCCACCGTCGACCCCCTCCAGCCTCCACGAGCTACTGTTCATCCACCGTCGACCTCCTCCAGCCTCCACCTGTGACTGTTCATCCACGGGCTCCTGCTCATCCAGCCTCCACAGCGCGCTACTCCAACGGCTACTGTTCAACCAGCCCTCTCCACGGGCTCCTGTTCAACCACCCCTCCATGGGCTACTGTTCATCCTGCCCTCCACCATCTACTGTTCATCTTGCCCTCCACGGGGTGGTCCTGTTCATCCAGCCCTCCACGGGGTCTTGTTCATCCAGCCCCAACCGGCTCGATCGATCGGGGTCCTGTTCATCCAGAGGCAACACCACGGGGTCCTGTTCATCCACCCCCACCGGGAACTGTTCATCCACCCCCCTGCAACGCTCACTGTTCATCCAGAGGCAACATCGATCGGCTTCAGTTAGCAGCAGTAGCGAAGGAATCGCTCGATCGGGTTCAGTTAACAGCCATCGATCGATCGCTCGCTGTCGTGGAATTGTCACGGCAGATGTCCTAGTGTAAGGACTTAGTCGCGAGGCCAACGCATCTATGTGGTAGCTTGAAGGGGTTGAGCGGAATCGAGAGACACAACACACAAGACGAGGACTTAGACAGCTTCGGGCCCCGGGAAACATCATCCGGTAATAACCCTACGTGTTGTTTGTGGCTAGGTCTCATTATGATCATGAGGGAGTCGCCGTAAGTCGGTTCTCCTCTTTGTGTCCCTAGATATTGTTTCTTGTTTCTTGTCCCTCTTTGGGGAGCCCTGCCCCTCCTTATATAAGTTGAAGGGGCGGCTTACATGTAGAGTCCTATTAGGATTAGAACTAACTTATTCTCTATTACAAGTCGGATACAAGTACGGGTCTTGCTTCCTTGTAAAGGAAATATTCCTCATGCCTTCTGTCTTAAGCCGGCCCACCATAATATGAGCCGTCCTACTGGGCCTTGGGCCTAGTCTTCTATGTGACCCGCCATCGGGGTCATATGTGAGTCGTCTGACCAGTGAGCCGCCAGACCCGTGAGTCGCCAGTCCTCCGGCGGGTCATCGGTGAAGCGCCAAGTCCGGCCGGGTCATACTTCCGGCCTGGTCATACCGCGGGGTACATCCCCGACATTAGCCCCCAGTTTAATTTGGATTTATCCATGTTAAACTGATCCTGTAAAACAAACACAAGAACAAATTTGACATATTGTGTTCCGGGTTAAAAATTCTTGTATGCCGACACCTGATCATCCTTACTTCCTTGTCCTCCGGATTAAATATTCTCCTGAGACGGGACCTGATTATCCTTAAGTGCAATTGTCATTTCCTTCATCTAGAAAATCCGGGTCAAATAAGCTAGCTTCATACTCAATCTGCTGATGTTGGTTTCTCACAGAAAAATATTGTGAAGAATAATCCACTGGAGTCGGCTTCCAAGGCACCGGGTCAAATAATTTTGGTCTTCAAATACTTATCTGATATTCAGCCGGCTTGAAGGTGTAAAACTTGCCGGTTTATCATTACCAAAAAACTTCCGGATTATAGAACAGACGATGCCGGGTCATAATTGTTGTTGACACCGGTTTATGTAATTGATCCTCCTGATTTGCTCAAAACTGATAATTTGAAGATTTTTCTCCCTTATATCCATATTACCTGTAGCCGCCAAGTCTTGAGCAGAACAAAGTGATGGTTTAAGACTTGCTCCAATAAATGTTGCAACCTTGAATATTCCACACACGTAGCCCCCAAGTGCCGGGTTTTCATGCTTGCAGCAACCTGGGACTTGTAATTGCTTTATGCTCATGAAAACTTCAACCAGTGTAGCCCCCAAGGGCCAGGTCATTATGCAATAATGAGAAGGGACTTTGTAGATATAACCATGTAAATTTGAACAACAATGTGTAGCCCCCAAGGGCCGGCTTAATAAGATAATACTGAGCTGGGACTTTGTATATAATTGATAATAACATCATATAATATAGTATCCACCATGGAGCTTGAACCCACGTCCACAAGGTTAAGAGCTTTGTACTCCACCAACTGAATAGTGGACCGTTCAATATAATGGATTAATGCTTGTGTACCTTGAAATTTTGACAGGAGCAATTGGTAGCCCCCAAGGGCCAACTCATTTAGAATGTGATGAGTCAGGTCTTCAATAAATTGAGCAAAGATGACTTTGCATTAGCCCCCAAGTGCCATGGTGCATGCTGGCAGTGACATGGGACTTGCATATTTGATATAATCCCAATCTGAATAATGTATCCCCCAAGTGCCGGTCGTAAGCCTGCAGCGACTCGGGACTATTCCTTCCATTGTAGAATAAATCATATCCATTGATAAAAATAATAGCCGTTGCGCTAAAGCGACTTTGAAAACCTCAATCATAACACTAGTTATTGATAATCACAATAGAAATCCAGCCATGTTGGCTATTCAAGATTTGAATAATATAACCCGATATGAAAACCTCAATCATTCAATGTCATCATGAAAATCCAGCCAGTTTTGGCTATTTAACGATTTGAATACCTCATCAGTTGACAAGTAAATTCGGAGTTTATATACCTGGCGGCTCTTGACCGATGACGACTTAATGCGCATTCATTGTAAGCCGGAATTTTTGTAACCCGGTGGCCTATAGCCCTTGAGAAAATCAATAATTGATAACCCTTTTGAGACACCAATTTCAATGATGAGCTTGGACTGAAGCATTTATATAAGTCATAATTCTGCAAATCCTGCACAGAGTTTAAACAACATATGCCCTGGCGACTTAACGTCAAGAGCCAGGGCGGGTAACGACCCAAATGTAGTCTTACCCTGCACACAAGTAGATCACAAGAACCCTTGGCGGTTTGTCGCAGGGCGGGTCATAATACCTCACATATAACCAATGTGATATTGAGTTTGTACTGTCGGTTTACATGACCTGTGCAGTAAGGGTGATAACCCAATCCTTAGAAGCCAATGCTTCCACATAGATGATGATTGTTATAAGCTGGCAACTTATAGTCAAAAGTCAAGCCGGGTTAAGCATAAAACTCTTATATATATATTTGAGATATAATCCCAAAAAGGTCTCAAGTTAAGTAATTGTGGCTGCAATAAACTTTACCAGAGACAGAATAAAACTTTTTGAGGCTTCTGATTCAGATACGATCAGTAAACCGTTCCAAAGGGGTTAAGCTAAGATTCGAATATGATCATATAGCCCCCAATGGCTTTGGCGATGCCGATCAAGAGGGTATCGACAGCTATGTTCTCTTTGGTTCGAATACGACCTATGTTTGAACAGGAAGCCCCCAAATGACCTTGAGAGTTGTTTAACGATGCTGATTCGAATACAATCCATGTTGATTCCCAAAGGGGTTGAGCTATGATTCGGATACGATCAAGAAGCCCCCAAGTAGGTTCGGCAGTTTGCCAATCAAAAGGGTATCGACAGCTATGTTCTCTTTGGTTCGAATACGACCTATGTTTGAACAGGAAGCCCCCAAGTGACCATATAAATTTTGGCATTGCGCCGATCAAGAGGGTATTGATAGCTATGCTCGATGAGCAGGAAGCCCCCAAGTGATCATAATAAGATAAGCCGTAAGGCAGGATATCCAAGTTTGAACCGTGCATCATGGCAGCAAGTTCTTTTGGCAACCTTTAATTTTTCTGAGAACTCGAACTTGCGAGAGATTTAAATCTTTTTGAACCAGAACTTTAAACCAGATTTAAAAGCTTCAAAACTTTGTGAGAGACAAATTTACCTTGAGCCGGATTTTGAACCGGATTTGATAGCTTCAAAGCTTTGCGGGAGAGAGATGTCTCTTGAGCTATATTTTAAACCGGAATCTCCATTTTGAGCCTGAATTTTTTCTGACGGCCTTTAAATATTCGCCAATAAAGAGTAGCCTCCGGGGCCGGGTTATCTTCCCTTCAATGACCCGGAGTTCTTGAATTCGTTGAAACCGGCTAATTTTGCCGAGCCATACCATTGTAGCCCTCGAGTCTCAAGATGACTCGAAGAGTTGGCTTGAGATTCTCCATGTTTGACCATAGCAGAAGGTGTATATCATTAGCGTTGATAACACGATGTGAATCCACAGAAGGTTGAGGTGACTGCGACGGGTTATAAATGATCCCGTATGAGCCGCGTCAGCAACTCGGCCAATGGTTCCTTCCGACTAGTTGTTTTGAAGCTTAACCAAACTATAGTGGCGGCGATTGGTGCGCCTGCCCATTGAGCCATCCAGTGAAAACGACGGCTGATAATACATGATAATTTGCCTCCAATTTGTTGGAAGAAAACCGGCTTCCCAAGCAGTGACTTGCTCATACTCAATAAACAGCTCATGCAGACAGGTGTGGCCCGGTGTGTTGATGCAGACCAGGCCGCGAGAGATGGATGGTAAAGACGACCGTAATATCAGAGGCGGCATAGATAGATGAACCGACCGTGGCGTTCTAAGCCGATGCAGACGGGCAAGTTGTCCTCCTTGTTGTAAGCCAGCGTGGTCGCGAGAGACGGCCACGGCGTTGTAAGCCGGCGCGAGAGTCCGTTGAGTAACGACGACCACCTGTGCCAAAAGATGTTGGCGTGCCTCCATCTTCGCGGTATAATATCACTTTTTATCATAAATAATTGCCCTGTATAAATAATATTGCAGACCAAGGCAAAGATAAACTTGTTTTTTAGCAAAAACAACATGTGCTAATAAATAAACTTAGATGGATATCACCTATTTTGTTCGGATGATGGATGGTCCATTCAACATGACAGGGGTGGCTCAGGAAGACTAGCGACTCATAGTTCTGACGGTTCAGGTAGACCGGCGACTTAATATAACCCCGGCGGCTCAAAGCGGCAAGGGTGGCTCAACGCGGCTCCGGCGGGTTGATGTAGATTAAGCTACACGGGCGGCGACTTGCGCACACCTGTTCCATCAGTAATCGAGCGCAGACGCCGGTGCGTGATGGTGCTGACGTACACTTCATAGACACAACATGGCACCACCTTTGCTGCACATAAAAATATACAGACCAAAGTAATTGTTCTTTGATAAAAACAATATGTTTAATAAAATAAACTTGAACGGATAGATATCACCTGGTTTATCCGCACAATGGATGATCCGGATGAAGCGCCGGGTAGCTCGATAGGGCGGCTCTTCAGTGCCGATTCTCCGCGAGTCGGCCACGGTCGGCGACTTAGGCGGACGTAGGGGCTGTGGCAACCGAGCGAGTGAGGTCGGGGCACAACGGCCTTTAGCAGGAGCAAAACTGGCAAGGCGCGGTGCGGCCCGAGGAAGAAATGAGTCAACCTGAAGGCAAAGAGCGGCTCGCAGGAGAAATAGTTTGCAGCTTGCAGCAAGTCGGGGGTCCATGCTGGCGGTTTAGAGACGGAAACCGGCAGGAGTGGCAACTCGCAGCGAGGCAGCGCTGCAGCCAGGACAGCTTGAGGCGGCGGTAGCAAATCAAGGCAGCACGCGGAGTAAAGCAGAGGCGTGAGCCGGGGCAGTTGCGTGCGGAGTGGAGAAGAGGCGGCAAAGCGCGGCTGAGACCTCAGCGAGTTGGAGAGGTGCCGGTTCAGCAGGGCCACTTGGACGGGCGACCGTCAGAGACACACCCAGCTATGGCGGCTCAGAGATGAAAACGGAAGCCGAGCCTAAGTCCGCGGCCTCGTCCAATCTTGGCATTGACTTGTCAAATCGATCAGGCGTTGGAATCATGTATGTTTACGTAAGGCAAATCATGCTATTTTCCTTACGTGACTAGCACTTGGATTCGTTGAAGCCGGCTGGGTTCAGATTGTTGTATATGTTGAAGGAAATAACACGTAGATGCTCCGAATAGTACGCCTAATCAGATTTCAACAGAAACTGACGGTTTCAGCGACTTGGTGATTGGACGGCTTGATGGATTGCTGCCGGCTCACGCTCAAAACTTTTATTGATCGGATTTCCTCGAATCATACGAAGACTGGTGTCGGCGGCTCAGGGTCAACCCTATTTTTCTTCTTCGACTTCAATCTCGTGGATTGTAAAATCTTTATCTAATTTTTTTTGCAAAACTCCTCTTGATGTTTTTGTCAGTATGCACAGCCAATAATCCACCATGGAATCTCTTGGTTTTAGATAAAACAGTACTTGGCGAATCCCTGGTCTTTAAGCGAGTCGGCAGATTCATCGAGCCGCTCTCTTAGTAAGTCGCCGCAAAAACTTGATCCCTGTTGGTTTCAGCGGCTCAAAAAACTTCTTCAGATGAACCTCAAGACGACGGTGGCAGGCGGCTTGCAACTCTAATTTCTCTTTCACATATCATAAATCTTGAGGCTGATCTTTTCAAACCGGTTCTTCTTCATCCGGAAAATTGCAAACTTCTTGAAACCCTAGAAAAGATCCCTCCAAGCACTCAACACCACCGTGCACAGGACCCGCGGTGGGCGCCAACTGTCGTGGAATTGTCACGGTAGATGTCCTAGTGTAAGGACTTAGTCGCGAGGCCAACACTCGGGTTCCATAACGCGTAGCCTGCAGTGCAATCGCTCGGGTTCTGTTAGAGCCCAACGCCTCGCTCGGGTTCAGTTAGAGCCAACGCCTCGCACACACGTGCGTACGTGTACGCGAGAAACGCGCATCGCTCGGCCCCCGACCTCCCACCGTAACCGGAAACTCCCCGAAATTTTCCTCCCCCTCGCTTCTACCACGGTTTTTTCCGTCATGGACGGCCCAAAGAATGTCATGCAGCTGCGTCTCCGGCCCACCCAGGACGAAAAGCCCATTTTCTGTCATGATTTTTTATCATAGAAGTAGGAGCCCACCACATCTATTATGATACCGGGTTTTGTCACAATTATCGTCATAGAAGTGTCATATGTATGACAAAAAAATTTCGTTCGGCCCAAAATGTCACGGATGTGTCTTTTTTTGTAGTGTGTTGATATCAATCCAATCTATTGTTTCCGTTAGTGGCAGAATTTCACCTCATAGTTTTGAGATGTTTTTCCATAAGCCCACAACAACCTTATTCTTTTGTTGTTTAATTTTCAACAACTCCATTCAATCCTCCTTTCTAAGGACGCTTTCAAATTCATTTGACATAGAAGATGTTGTTTTCTTCTTTGTTACTTCCATTCCGTTCTATCTTTTGTTCCGGAGGCATTGTGATGTTGCTCTCTTCAACCCATCATCTTGTTTGTCAAGATCTTGTTCAATTCCTTCCATTTACAGTCGGAGTGCTGCCCAAATTATATCATTCTTTTTCCTTCTCTATCTTGTTTTAACCAGAGTGTTGTGTCTATCATTCCTCTTCTAACCGGAGTCTCATCCAAGTGCTTTCTTTTGCCAAGCTCATATTCTTTACCTTCCTATTCCAACCGGAGTGTTGTCGTAATTGATCCTTATCATTCCTTGTACATCTTGTTTCTACCGGAGCGCTTGCATGTACTTCTTGTCCATTACACCCCTTTTTTCCCTATTCTTGCAACCTACAAGGTTCTAGTAATGTTCCTTGTTCCTCTCTTCTAACGGAGTGTTTTCAACTTTGTTCATCTTCGTTGTATTCTTTCTTTCAATTTGTTCAACCTCGCAAGGTTCTTTGGTTTCACTCATTTGTCAAAGAAGCAACTTAGTTGTACCTTTTCTCTTCCTCTTCCGTTTTCCCTCCGGTTCCATTCTAGATCTCGGGATGAGATCCTCTCGTAGTGGTGGAGTGTTGTGACGCCCCGAGACCGATGCTCGAGAAGACTTCCATATGTTCCGGGTTTCACCGTGTGTTTCATTTGTGCATGCCCTTTTATTTTTGCATTGCATCATGTCATCATGCCATCATCTCATAAATCTTTTGCAACTCAACTAAATAAATTGCATGGATCTTCGGTCCATTTAAATCGAGGTAATTCACATGGTGATTCTCTTTAAAACATATCCTCCCAATAGCAGGGAGCTATATTAAATATTTCATTAATGTGGAATTACCTTGACAAACTTGCAAAATAATTCCCCATGCCTTTGTCCCATGCATCATCTCCTTCTCCTTTCCTTCTATTTCCTTTCTTTTGCAAGTGCCACTTTCCCCTTCTCTATTAATGTTCATTCTTTTCCTTTAAATTCCCGACCATGCCTTCAACCTCTCTGCCAAATTTCATCTCTTTTGACGTTGTTTTGGTTGGGTTCAAAATTGCATCAAGTTTGAAGTTAATTCAAACTTGGTTTAATTTTCTACCTTTAAAAATGCCCTAAGCAATTTATTCAAATATTACATAAATCCTGGACCCCATAGCATTTTACCTCCTTGTCAGAAACCTCCCTTAGATCCCTGCTCTTTTCTTTTTATTTTGCTATCTGAGGTTTTTTATTAAAAGAGAAGAGGGAAGGAGAGAGGAGCCCAGCCAGGCCTCTGGCCACTTGGGCCTCCTAGCAGAAGCCCGCCTAAGGTCTAGCCGCCAGCCTCTCTAGGGCAGCCACTCCCTCTCTACTGGGACGGCCCAAGGCCAAAGCCCACCTATTCCTAACCTAACCCTCTCCCTGGTCCGATCCCCATCTCCCTCGTCTCCCTCCAGGCCGCCGCCAGCACCCGCACGCACAAGCCCCGCTAGATCCCCTCGCGCATCTCTCTTCTGCCCGATCCCTGTCATCCTCCTCTCTTCCTCGCGCCGATCCCCATGGCCATGGACCCCGACCTCCTCCTATGGCGCTCTGCTCCTGTGCTCGTTGGAGTCCAGCAGCCATCCTAGTCTCCTCACACGCGAGCAGAAGCCCAGCTCCAGCAAGCCCTGTCGCCTCCCGTCGTTCCAGCCCGGCCACAGCCACTTGCGCGCCCGACGCCACCCCGCCTCCAAGTTCGCCGCCCCCAAGCTCCGTCCCGCGCCCGAGTGCCTCCACCGCGAGCTCGCCTGACCCACGCGGCCATGGCACTGCCGGCCTCCATGGTTTGCTGCGCCCCTGCCAGCCTCTCCTTCCTCGCGCTGCACCACCAGACCCGACGCCCGGCCTCTTCCTCGCCCTGCCAATGCTCTGGCGCCGTCCCTCGCCCTTGCACCTCCTTCTCCTCCGCGCCGGCGACCTGCTGCTGCCTCCTCCACCACCAGTTCAGCCCAGCTCCACTGCCCTGCCCATCCCTGGCCGAATCTCATTGACAGGATCCGTCCCTGCCTCTGGTTCCTCCACCATCGCACCTCGTCCTTGCCTCCTCTACCATCCACGCAGGCCACCGGAGTCGTCGACAGCCGAAGCCCGGCCACGTCGTAGCCCCTGCTGCCGGCAACCTCGCCTGGACCCGTCAAGCTCCGCTGCCCAACATGCATCATGCCGTTCACCGGAGTCCCTCTGCTGCTCCCCTGTTTCAAGTTTGCTGTTGCGTTGTCGTCTGCATCCACCATGGCCTCGCCTCTGCTCGAAGCAGATGAACAGCAGCGTCCGTCGCACACTTCCTTTGCATCGTCATGCCCGCGCCAAGTCCTGTTTGTGGAGTTCGTCAAGTTCGAGCTTCGTTGAACGAGGGCTTTTGCCTTGCTCATTTTGGGACGTGACAAGTTCCTCTTCGAAAGAACGTCTGCATGATGACCTGATAAGTACCGTGGCACCGAAGATCTTTCATGCGTCAAATCCATCTCCGAGGATTTCACCAAGTACCATGACGGCCGTTATTCGTCAAGTACCCCTTCGGATCACCAAGTTTCGGCTACCATCATCGTGAACTCCTTTCGAAACATGTATCACTAACGCCAAGTACTAGTTCTACGAGGACCACCAAGTTTGTCTTCCATCGTCTCCGGAATCGCCAAGTAACACGTCAATACGAGAACAACTACCCTCGACGTGCATTTTGCCAAGTACCACTACCGTCGACCCTCGAAGACACCGTGGACGTCAAGTTTCTCGCCGTGACCCTGAAGATCTCTGAAAACTTGTGCGACTAAGAACGTGAACGACTACCATTGCGAGACCGACTAATTCCACTACGAACGCCCCGAGAACATCTACTTCCCCTACACCGCATCGAACTTGAACCCCTCCGATAACGCACGCTTCAAAGGTATAACCCTGAGACGACCACCCGTGAATGAATGCATGTGTGATGTATGACATGCTAGTGCTTGCTCCGTGCTCGAATTGTTGGTGCACGTTGCCCCTCTTTTGCCTTGTCACCATCGTCGACCCGTGGGAACCCGGTAACCGGGATCACCCCACCATCTTTTGCACGCTCCTGCCACACTTTCTTTTACACCGACGTCTCAATGAGTTGTCGGAACCGGAACATTGCCGTGGTACCGTTTCGTTATCGTCACCGTGGCACCCCTTTTGTTTCCGCCACGATGGCAAATGCCTCATATATTATCATGTCAACTTTTTCACAAAATTGCATCCAACTTGAATATGTCATCTGCATCATGATAATAACATTTAGATGTTTAAAATTGTTGTTGCACCAAATTACTAATGCACATGAGGATTTACCGGAATTGTTGTTTGATGTTTCCGACCTCATTTAAAATGCCTAACTGTGTATTTTATTTATGCTTCATCTCTTGCCATGTTTAACAACATTTAATATTGATGAGTACATAACCGAGAGATAACTAAATAAGTCATGTGATGTTTCGTCAATATGCAACTCGTTGCATATTGAGTTCCACTTAATTTGTAGTGTTGTTTGTTGCACTTTGCCATGCCATGCCATGCATATTTAAACCGGACATGCATCATACTTGTTTGCGCATCATGCCATGCTTATGTGATGGTTGTTTACTATGTTGTTTGCTTCTTTTCGGTGTTGCTTCTCTGGGTTAGTTCCGATAATGTTGCGTTTGTGAGGATCCATTCGAATACGTCCGTTTGTCTTCTTCATGGACTCGTTCTTCTTCCCTGCGGGATCTCAGGCAAGATGACCATACCCTCGAAATCACTTCTATCTTTGCTTGCTAGTTGCTTGCTCTTTTGCTATGCCGCGATACCTACCACTTGCTATATCATGCCTCCCATTATTGCCATGTCAAGCATCTAACCCACCTTGTCCTAGCAAAACATTGTTTGGCTATGTTACCGCTTTGCTCAGCCCCTCTTATAGTGTTGCTAGTTGCAGGTGAAGATGGAGTTTTGTTCCATGTTGGAATATGGATATTGTTGGGATATCATTATTATATATTATTTAATTAATGCATCTATATACTTTGTAAAGGGTGGAAGGCTCGGCCTTATGCCTAGTGTTTTGTTCCACTCTTGCCGCCCTAGTTTCTGTCATACCGGTGTTATGTTCCTTGATTTTGCGTTCCTTACGCGGTTGGGTTATAATGGGAACCCCTTGACAGTTCGCCTTGAATAAAACTCCTCCAGCAAGGCCCAACCTTGGTTTTACCATTTGCCACCTAAGCCATTTTCCCTTGGGTTCTGCAGACTCAAGGGTCATCTTTATTTTAAACCCCCGGGCCAGTGCTCCTCTGAGTGTTGGTCCAACCTGTCAGCCACCGGTGACCACCAGGGGCAACTCTGGGTTGGCCTACCAGAAGTTTGGACGATCCGGTGTGCCCTGAGAACGAGATATGTGCAGCTCCTATCAGGATTTATCGGCACATCCGGGCGGCTTTGCTGGTCTTGTTTTACCATTGTCGAAATGTCTTGTAACCGGGATTCCGAGTCTGATCGGGTCTTCCTGGGAGAAGGAATATCCTTCGTTGACCGTGAGAGCTTGTGATGGGCTAAGTTGGGACACCCCTGCAGGGTTTTGAACTTTCAGAAGCCGTGCCCACGGTTATTGGCAGATGAGAATTTGTTAATGTCCGGTTGTAGAGAACTTGACACTTAACTTAACTAAATTGTATCAACCGCATGTGTAGCCGTGACGGTCTCTTTTCGGCGGAGTCCGGGAAGTGAACACGATTTTGGAGTTATGCTTGAACGTAAGTAGTTTCAGGATCACTTCTTGATCACTTCTAGTCCACGACCGTGCTTTGCTTCTCTTCTCGCTCCCATTGGCGTAAGTTAGCCACCATATATGCTAGTGCTTGCTGCAGCTCCACCTCACCACCCTTTCCTTCCCATAAGCTTAAATAGTCTTGATCGCGAGGGTGTGAGATTGCTGAGTCCCCGTGACTCACAGATTACTTCCAAAACCAGTTGCAGGTGCCGATGATACAGAGCAGGTGACGCAACCCAGCTCAAATGGGAACTTGATGAAGACCGTGTTCGTTGAGTTGTTTCGTTTCCAGTTGATCAGTAGTGGAGGCCAGTCGGGGCGATCGGGGATCTTTTGCATTAGGGGTTGTATTTCTTTATGTGGTTTCGTAGTCGGACCTTGATTGTATTCTGGATGATGTAATGCTATATTTATGTATTGTGTGAAGTGGCGATTGTAAGCCAACTCTTTATCCCTTTCTTATTCAGTACATGGGATGTGTAAAGATTACCCCTCTTGCGACATGCCTACCTAGCGGTTATGCCTCTAAGTCCTGCTCCGACACGTGGGAGATATAGCCGCACCGTGGGTGTTACACAACACTTGTTCACCGGGAGCCTGGCGACGCAAGGAGGCTTCAACATGAACCACTGCTTCATCACTTCCCTGAACTTAGATGGGACGATGAGCATGGCGATATCCTCCTCGTCCTTGATCTGGGCGTAGAAGTGTAACGGCTCTTGCACCCCCTCCTCACGGCCGATCATCGGCTTGTGTCTAAGGCCCAATGGCTGGCTCATCAAACAACTTTGCAAGTAGCAAAACAACATTGGAAATATTCAAAAGTACCAAGGGATATCAATTTTCTAGTGTTTCAACATCAATTGTGTAAAATATATACTTTTAGGATCCACATGCTCGTCATGCTACTTTTTTTTGTTAAAACACAATGGACCTTTTTACCGTTAAAGCACTCCTTTTCCAATAAAAAACAAATGTGATCTTCATTTTACACAGTTAGTGAAGGAAATATGCCCTAGAGGCAATAATAAAGTTATTATTTATTTCCTTATATCATGATAAATGTTTATTATTCATGCTAGAATTGTATTAACCGGAAACATAATACTTGTGTGAATATATAAACAAACAGAGCGTCACTAGTATGCCTCTACTTGACTAGCTCGCTGATCAAAGATGGTTATGTTTCCTAGCCATTGACATGAGTTTTCATTTGATTAACAGGATCACATCATTAGGAGAATGATGTGATTGACTTGACCCATTCTGTTAGCTTAGCACATGACCGTTTAGTATTCTGCTATTGCTTTCTTCATGACTTATACATGTTCCTATGACTATGATATTATGCAACTCCCGTTTACCAGAGGAACACTTTGTGTGCTACCAAACGTCACAACGTAACTGGGTGATTATAATGGTGCTCTACAGGTGTCTCCGAAGGTACTTGTTGGGTTGGCGTATTTCGAGATTAGGATTTGTCACTCCGATTGTCGGAGAGGTATCTCTGGACCCACTCGGTAATGCACATCACTATAAGCCTTACGAGCATTGCAACTAATGAGTTAGTTGCGATATGATGTATTACAGAATGAGTAAAGAGACTTGCCGGTAACGAGAATGAACTAGGTATTAAGATACCGACGATCGAATCTGGGCAAGTAACATACCGATGACAAAGGGAACAACGTATGTTGTTATGCGGTTTGACCAATAAAGATCTTCGTAGAATATGTAGGAGCCAATATGAGCATCCAGGTTCCGCTATTGGTTATTGACCGGAAATGTGTCTCGGTCATGTCTACATAGTTCTCGAACCCGTAAGGTCCGCACGCTTAAAGTTCAATGACGATTATATTATGAGTTTATGTGTTTTGATGTACCGAAGGAAGTTCGGAGTCCCGGATGTGATCACGGACATGACGAGGAGTCTCGAAATGGTCGAGACATAAGGATTGATATATTGGAAGCCTATATTTGGATATCGGAAGTGTTCCGGGTGAAATCAGGATTTTACCGGAGTACCGGGGGTTACCGGAAACCCCCCGGGGGTTTAATGGGCCAAGATGGGCCTTAGTGGAGAAGAGGAGGGGTGGCCAGGGCAGCCTGCGCGCCCCCTCCCCCTCTAGTCTGAATTGGACAAGGAGGGGGGGGGGGCGCCCCCCTTTCCTTCCTCTCTCCCTCCTCCTCCCTTCTCCTACTCCAACTAGGAAAGGAGGGAGTCCTACTCCCGGTGGGAGTAGGACTCCTCCCTGGCGCGCCTCCTCCTAGCCGGCCGCCTCTCCCCCCTTGCTCCTTTATATACGGGGGCAGGGGCACCTCTAGACACAACAATTGATCTCTTGGATCTCTTAGCCGTGTGCAGTGCCCCCCTCCACCATAGTCCACCTCGATAATATCGTAGCGGTGCTTAGGCGAAGCCTTGCGTTGGTAGAACATCATCATCGTCACCACGCCGTCGTGCTGACGGAACTCTCCCCCAAAGCTCGGCTAGATCGGAGTTCGAGGGACGTCATCGAGCTGAACGTGTGCTGAACTCGAAGGTGCCGTATGTGCGGTACTTGATCGGTCGGATCGTGAAGCGTATGACTACATCAACCGCGTTGTGCTAATGCTTCCGCTTTTGGTCTACGAGGGTACATGTACAACACTCTCCCCTCTCGTTTCTATGCATCACCATGATCTTGTGTGTGCGTAGGAAAATTTTGAAATTACTACGTTCCCCAACAGTGCCATCCGAGCCTGGTTTTATGTGTAGATGCTATATGCACGAGTAGAACACAAGTGAGTTGTGGGCGATATAAGTCATACTGCTTACTAGTATGTCAAACTTTGGTTCAGCGGTATTGTTGGATGAAGCGGCCAGGACCAATATTACGCGTACGCTTACGCGAGACTGGTTCTACCGACATGCTTTGCACACAGGTGGCTGGCGGGTGTCAGTTTCTCCAAATTTAGTTGAACCAAGTGTGGCTACGCCCGGTCCTTGAGAAGGTTAAAATAACACTAACTTGACAAACTATCATTGTGGTTTTGATGCGTAGGTAAGAACGGTTCTTGCTCAGCCCATAGCAGCCACGTAAAACTTGCAACAACAAAGTAGAGGACGTCTAACTTGTTTTTGAAGGGCATGTTGTGATGTGATATGGTCAAGGCATGATGCTATATTTTATTGTATGAGATGATCATGTTTTGTAACCGAGTTATCGGCAACTGGCAGGAGCCATATGGTTGTCGCTTTATTGTATGCAATGCAATCGCCCTGTAATGCTTTACTTTATCACTAAGCGGTAGCGATAGTCGTAGAAGCATAAGTTGGCGAGACGACAACGATGCTACGATGGAGATCAAAGTGTCGCGCCGGTGACAATGGTGATCATGAAGGTGCTTTGGAGATGAAGATCACAAGCACAAGATGATGATGGCCATATCATATCACTTATATTGATTGCATTTGATGTTTATCTTTTATGCATCTTATCTTGCTTTGATTGACGGTAGCATTATAAGATGATCTCTCACTAAATTATCAAGGTATAAGTGTTCTCCCTGAGTATGCACCGTTGTGAAAGTTCTTCATGCGGAGACACCACGTGATGATCGGGTGTGATAGGCTCTACATTCAAATACAACGGGTGCAAAATAGTTGCACAAGCGGAATACTCAGGTTAAACTTAACGAGCCTAGCATATGCAGATATGGCCTTGAAACACTGAGACCGAAAGGTCGAGCGTGAATCGTATAGTAGATATGATCATCATAGTGATGTTCACCATTGAAACTACTCCATCTCACGTGATGATCGGACATGGTTTAGTTGATTTGGATCACGTGATCACTTAGAGGATTAGAGGGATGTCTATCTAAGTGGGAGTTCTTAAGTAATATGATTAATTGAACTTAAATTTATCATGAACTGAGTACCTGATAGTATTTTGCTTGTCTATGTTGATTGTAGATAGATGACCCGTGCTGCTCTTCGCGATGCTAAAGGCTGCGGAGGTAGAAATCAAAAGGGAGCATCAAGTGTTGATGGTCAATAAGACCACCAGTTTCAAGAAAAAGGGTAAAGGGAAGAAGAAGGGGAACTTCAAAAATAACGGCAAACAACTTGCTGCTCAGGAGAAGAAACCCAAGTCTGGACCTAAGCCTGAGACTGAGTGCTTCTACTGCAAACAGACTGGTCACTGGAAGCGGAACTGCCCCAAGTATTTGGCGGATAAGAAGGATGACAAGATGAACAACGGTATATGTGATATACATGTTATTGATGTGTACCTTACTAATGCTCGAAGTAGCACCTGGGTATCTGATACTCTTAACCTTGTGGCCATGGGGCCCGCGCACGATGGTGTTGAGTTCTTGGAGGGATCTCTCTGAAGGATCAAGAAAGTTCGCAAATTTTGGATAAAGTAGAGCCAGTTGGAAAGGATATGCCAAAATTTTGAGTTCATCGGTTCAGATTCAGTTAGGCTGATTTAAAGTTCAAGAAAATTGAAGTTACAGTCTGATGACTGCCACAAGTCACAAAGAAAAGAAGTCCAAATCGCCTCCATCAGTGAGTCGTTGGTTTGTTTTTGTTCACCAATTAGTCGTTATGGAGAAAGGTCAAAAGGCTCGATTGTCACCTTGAAGATCTATTCAAGCTACCGCTGCCGGTGATTGGGGATACGAGCTCTGTTGTTGGTAAAGCTAGATAAAGCATAATAATATGATGACCTGGAGGGTGATTTGGTTTTCAGTAACTCGCCATATCCGAGTTAGCCTCACACCAAACTACTACAACCACGGCCGCACCGTATTAAACCGTCGTCTGTGACAACCATGGCGTCAAACCGGCCTGCTACCATCAGCACATTATTAAACCGCCGGACACTACCGGAATAACCTTATATACCTACGGCCTTATCTATGCCTACGGCTGCCGTAGGCATAGATGGAGCTATGCCGACGGCCTAGGGAAAACCGTCGACATAGAAAAGCCGTCGGCATAGCTCCATCTATGCCTACGGAGCCGTAGGCATAGTAAGGCCGTCGGCATACATCGATCTATGCCTACAGCAGCCGTAGGCATAGTTAGGCCGTCGACATAGAGGTGGCTCTGGTGGCCCGGGGACAGACGGCGGGCCGACGCCGTCAAATCTATGCCGACGGCCCTGACGGCGGCCGTCGGCATAGATATCATCTTTTTTTTACTAGGAGCTGCCACGTGGTATAGTTATGCCGACGGCAAAGCTGTAGGCATAGTTTTCCATCTACGCCTACGGCAAGGCCGTAGGCATAGCCCCACCACGTGGCGCCTCCTGGTAGCTCCTAGCCGAGAACTATGCCTACGACCGTGCCGTAGGCATAGATATCATCTGTTTTTTATTTTAAATTATTTTTATTTTTGAAAGTTAAAATTTGATTAATTTTAATTTAACTTATCTAAACTTAAACATACACAAATTATACATCAATTTGGGGTAGAATTTTCCGTAGATTATGAATATCCAGTTTGTTTTTGTTTTTGAGTATGTTAGAAATGTGACCTCATGTACTTTTGCATATAGGTCCTTATACTTTGTTAAAATCATAAGTAATTGACACGTCGATCGATTTTGACAAATTTTATATGGTTTTTATCAAAATCTTGAAAGGATTATGTTGCTATACTATGTTTCAAATTTGAACAAACCAAAATCATGTTTGCTTCAGATTTACAGAAAATACCCTTTTATTTTGACTTATTTGTTTATTTTTCATTCCTTGGCCAAAGAGACAAAATTTATATCTACATCCATCAGATTCTCTCTAGGATTATGATGGAAGTTGTAAACACCGAGCACGCGGCTCCAGAGTGTGACCCCCTTCACAGACGGTGCTGCTGCTAGCACTTGGAGGGTGGAAATGACCATGTCGAGTTGAACCAGAGGGAATCTTGTGGTGGGTTGGGCCCAAACCTTGGTCTGAAATGTTTCTATGGGATGGCCTATCACAACCAGGTGGAAAAGTCCGTCGGGCAAAGGCCATCCGGTGAAAGTCAAAGGCATGGATCTTAGGGTCAACGGGTAAGGGTTAGGCTGGTCGGGGGCCTTCAGGGGTAGTAATGCCACTAAAACTTGCATTGTGTCTTAATATATGTATACAATGTGATGGAGGGTTGAAATAGCCAACAGAACAACATGCAGCACACTTCCTTCACAAAACCGGACATGTTCTCTCTCGATAGCTAGATACTACGTCGGAGATGTTGCAATTTACAAGCGGCCTCCGGTCAGGCTCCTACAAAATTCGCTCAAACTTTTACCACAACCTACAAGGGCCATATGACGACACCGTGCCAGGTCCCGAGAATTTCCGTCATCGTATGATTTTCCGTGGAGTTTAACGGCTAGGTCCGACATGCCGCTAAGGTATATTCGCCCTCCGGTGGCGGGGGATGCCCCTCCTTTGGTTGCACTAGGCCTACACATACTGAAAACACATCATATATGATTTAATAAAACACTTCTAGACATCATTTCAGGTGATCACCATGCAGATCTGCAACTTGCCGCATTGAAATCCTACGGATGCAATAGATGTCTCAAATATTACAGGCAACCCAGAAAAATGTCATGTCTGGGCACGTGTCATGAAATGGCCCCATTTGAGAGCACACGAAGTTTCGAGGTCAACGGAGCAACGAGCAACACTTCCTTCACAAACCGGAGAAGTTCTCTCTCGATAGCCGCATACTACCTCGGAGATGGTGTAGTTTACAAGCGGCCTTCGGTCAGGCTTCTGCGAAACGAGCTCAAACTTTTACCACACTCTACAAGGGCCATACGACGACACCGTGCCAGGTCCCGAGGATTTTCGGCATCGTATGATTTTTTGTGGATTTTAATGGCTAGATTCGGCATGTCGTTGAGGTACATTCACCCTCCGGTGGCGGGGCTTGTCCCTCCTGTGGTTGCACTAGACCTACACATACCGCAAAGACATCATATATGATTTGACAAACCACTTCTGGGTATCATTTCAGGTGGTCTCAATGCAGATCTATAACTTCCCGCATTAAAACCCTACAGATGCAATAAATGTCTCAAATATTGTAGGGGGGGGCAGAAAAATGCCATGTTCTGGCACGTGTAATGCAATGGTCCCCTTTTAGAGCATGAGAAGTTTCGAGGTCAACGGAGCAACGGGCAACACACTTCCTTCACAAACCGGACAAGTTCACTCTCGGTAGCCGCATACTACCTCGGAGATGGTGTAGTTTACAAGCGGCCTTTGATCAGGCTTCTGCGAAAATGAGCTCAAACTTTTACCACACTCTACAAGGGCCATACGACGACACCGTGCCAGGTCCTGAGGATTTCCGGCATCGTATGGTTTTTCATGGATTTTAATGGCTAGATCCAGCATGCCGTTGAGGTACATTCACCCTATGGTGGTGGGGCTTGTCCCTCCTATGGTTGCACTAGACCTACACATACCGCAAAGACATCATATATGATTCGACAAACCACTTCTGGGTATCGTTTCAGGTGGTCTCCATGCAGATCTGTAACTTCCCGCATTGAAACCCTACAGATGCAATAAATGACTCAAATATTGCAGGCGGCCTAGAAAAATGCCATGTTCTGGCACGTGTCATGCAATGGTCCCCTTTGAGAGCACGAGAAGTTTCGAGGTCAATTAAGCAACGAGCAACACACTTCCTTCACAAACCAGACAATTTCTCTCTCGATAGCCACATACTACCTTGGGGATCGTGTAGTTTACAAGGGGCCTCCGGTCAAGCTTCTGCGAAACGCGCTCGAACTTTTACCACACCCTACAAGGGCCATATGACGACACCGCGCCAGGTCCCAAGGATTTCTGGCATCATATGATTTTCTGTGGATTTCAATGGCTAGATCCGGCATGCCGCCGAGGTACATTCGCCCTCCGGTGGTGGGGCATGTCCCTCCTTTGGTTGCACTACACCTACACATGCCGTAATAACATCATATTTGATTTGACAAACCACTTCTGGACATCATTTTAGGTCACAAGCGACCTCCGATTAGGCTTCTCCGAACGCGCTGAACTTACCACGCCCCCTACCGTGGTCGGCTCAGCCCGGTCGGAAAGCATGGGAAGGAGCGAGCCATTTAGGCCGATGCCCTTCTCCAAAGTTGTTAAGTGTTTACCCGGAATAAGAGGAGAAAATACAATTGCAAGAGCTTAATTCTCATTGGTGGAACCAACTATGCCATGGATTGATGACATGGCTCACATCCATCCATCCATCTCTCCACCCCACATACATCCATCTAAAGAAAAGGAGGAGGAAAAAAACAAGACATAAATCCACCGCACACCTCTCCCTCTCGCTCGTCTCTCCCCCCACCCCCCATGAAACCTCACCGCCGCCACCTACGCCGCTCGATTCTGGCTTGTACCGGCGGCCCTCGCCGGCGTGCAGCACAGATCCGAGCTCCCTTGCCGCCGCTCTTCCCTTCCCTTCGGCCAAATCCTCCTCTCGCGTCCCCGAGAGCTCACCCACGACCCCTCCCCATTGCTAGGGTTTCGAGGGTGGCATCCCCTCCAACTCTGGCGTGTCGCTGGCGACTCTGCTCCACCCTCTCCGACGCCCACCGCAAGTCCCACGGGCAGCTCCCCCTCGTGGTCGGCTCTCCTGCACCCGGTGGCTGCGGGGCGGACGCACGCGGCGGGTAAACTTCGGCGAGACGGCGGCTCCATTCACGGCGTGACGGAGGCTCCATCCATGACGTGATGGCGGTGCACTACATCGGCTAAAGCACCTCCATGGTGAGATCCTCTGCACTCCTGTGTTCCCCCCCTTTTCCTTGTATAATGATGCTTCACATTGCTTGATATGATTTTGGTCAATCTTCACTTCTGCCTAGCTAGCTGCTGGAGTTCTTCTAGTTGTGAAAATTTTGATAAAGAAAGTGCGTTCGGTTTATGTATGCTATAACAAATCATGTACGTGTATGCTAGCTAAAAGAAGCAACCAAGCTAGTAGCTTAATTGATCTACAGAAACTAGCTATATGTGCGTCTCTAACAATGTGTTCATCAGGCCGCTCTCTTGTATCATTTGAGTGCGCCAATTAGTTTGGCCAGCCTCTATGATTTATTCTGATAGCTTCTGGAGTGCTTCTATCTATATTTGTGAAAAATTTCGACCCAACAAAAAAATGTTAATCAGTCCGCTCTCTCAAAGTTGAGTTTGGGCTGCTGCATATGAATGATTTTTTTCTTAGTTTGGGTGCTAGGTACTTGATGGAGTTGGTGTATCCATAGATAGCATACACTTGCACATTTTTTCGAGTTCTTCTGTTGCGAATGAAAACAACCATCATGGATCTCCTCTGTTTTCAAGCAGCTTGCTTCTCCATGTATGTTTTATGCAGCATATACATCTTGCTCCTCTTTTATTAAGTAGCAATGGAAGTTGATGAAATTTAAGTGTCGTGTTGTTCTAGAGATGCAGAGAGGGGGGGACGCCCATGGATTGGACTGCAAGGATTGGATGCAAACCAATGCACATGAGGAGGAGAGATGCAAGCCACGCCATGACCTAAAGGTCCATGCCGTGAACCCCTTCCCCTTCCCGTGTATAATCATGCTCAACAAATACTTGATATGATTTTGGTTGATCTTCAATTCAGCCTAGCTAGCTGTTGTAGTACTTGCTTGTCTCTTTCCAAATGTTGCCCCAGTCCGTTGAGTTTCTTATTGCTCCAGGTAGTACTGCTATTTTTCTGCTCTGCGATTTGGTGTGCATGGTTCCAGGCTCCCAGTCTACCGCTTTTGTTGCTGTGATGTCGAGCTCTGTTTTCTTTATTATGACAAGTGCAAAATTAGTAGTGGGAAGTAAACTTTTGTTAACTACTTAACTTGTGCGTATGACACTAGAGAATTTTTTGTTGCATATATGCATCCGTGTCAGATTTCCCACATCTACATGAGAAGAAACCACGCTTCTATATAGGAGAAGTTGCGCAAGATTTGAAGCGTGGTTTAAATTAGTAGGTTTGGTCTCCTGATAGATATTGGTACTTTTACGATAACCATGTTATCTCAAGGATTGTGCTTGACTATTAATTTTCGATGTCATTCTTGGCAGATTTCTTAACTCAGCGTCAGTGCATCAAAGATGGTTAGGAGGTTGAAGATATGTCGTGTGAAAGGCGCGAGGAGGCAAGGACGGGACACGCAGGACGCTGGAGTGGAGGACGAACACCGCAACAAGGTATGTGCAGAGAACAACCACGATCGCCAAGTCACGACTCCTCTCTTGAATGTCCACTTCTCCTTGGCTGCCTGCTCATCATCATATCACAAATCAAAGTTTTCTTGTTGTGAATTAGAGCCGATAAATTTGATGGCTGTAACTTGCCATAATTGCAAGGTCTAATTCTATTATGTGTTGAGTTTATTGGCAAGATTTGGTCCGTTTTGATACAATTTCATTCTGGTTGCCATCTACGAGTTACTGTTGTTGCATCACAGTAATTTATTTGGAAGCAATGATACTTGAGATTGAGACTTTCTGGGTAGGTTGTCACAAGTATTTAACGTATGATTTCAATTTGAGATACAACCGGCAATCTGGAATCAGTACTGTTGCTCAGACAATCTAGAGGGGTTATAAAATTTCTTTGCAAAGCTTCTACAAAAGCTTAAGAATATGCCTGCTACTTCTTTTTAGGAAAATAAAATGCCTGCTACTTTGGGATATTGTGGTGTTACTAAATGACCGCTTCATAAATCATAATATGAGATGGTGTTTGGTCAACCAAACATGAAGAATATTGGAACAAAAGGACGAAGAATATTGGTCAACCAAAGGCAAATTAACTTCAGCCCAAATTCACTTGATGTTGCAATTTTTTATTTGTTATTTAATATTATTTTTAGATGGAGAGCTGGGCCAGTTTGGATGCCAATGTTGGTTTTTAGATCAGTCAATGGTTCATTGCAGCATATGTTCTCCATATATATGCAAGGTTTTGTTGCTAAATACTACACCCTTACAATGCGAACGGAAGCAAGAGCAGCTAGCGGTAGCAGTTATAACTGAAGTGATAATGGGCACTTTTCTTTTCTGAACAACACTTGATTTTCTCATAGTAATAGTCCTTTACTGAATTTAGTTGATACATAAATGGTTATTTACTGAACAACACTTATATGTGTGTAGGTACGATGGTGATGAAGTTTTAAAATGGTCCATTGCCCAACAAGGGCATTCTATTTTCTGACTGGATTATACTGTAACAATATGACACCGGAATTTCAAATGGTTCACATACTATAGTTCATTTACAGGAGATTGTAAACGTTTAGCCACCATGTGTTGAGAAATTGTGCATTGAGATAAAAGATTATATAATTTATGCAAAGGCGTGTGATATATATTTGTTTCAACAAGTATGTTGATTCATGGAGAATGATATTATAAATTATTAGTATGATTGCTGAACTAAGTGTTGTCACTGCTTGAAATTTCATTTTTTTGAGAAATCTATCCACATCTGGTCTTGTTTCAAATCATGTGTTTTTATCCAAACGTGTGTTGCACGTGCAAGCTTATTAGTGTTTGTATAAGCATTTGTAAATAGCTAGCCTTTTTGGCTAATTTTTTTTGGTTCTCGTCAGCAAGTATGCCGACGGCAATGCCGTAGGCATAGATGGCTGTTGTGATACCAGGAGCTGCCACATGGCATGTATGCCTACGGCAAAGCCGTCGGCATAGTTTTGCATCTATGCCTACGGCTTTGCTGTAGGCATAATCCACGACCAGGAGCAATCAGGAGCTGCCACGTGGAAGGCTATGCCGACGGCAAAGCCGTAGGCATAGATTTGCCACGTGGCAACTCCTGGTTGGTCGGACTTCGCAACGACGCCATTTGCCGCCGTCTCGTCCATTTTTTTGCCGACGGTGAAACTATGCCGACGGCTGTATGGAAGCCGTAGGCATAGGCTACTATGCCGACGGCTTTAGTACGCCGACGGTCTAACAAGACTACACTGACGTGATCTACGCCGACGGGCCTATGCCGACGGCAGCCGTAGGCATAGACCTATGCCGACGGCAAAGGACCTATGCCGACGGTCCTGGGCCGTAGCCATAGGCCGCGAGTCCGATAGTGGGACCTGTTTTTGCCTCCGAGACCGACATGATTGGATGGATCTGTTGTCCATGTAGTTCGGAGTATTACCTGTACACGTGAAGGACTAGAGCTATACTGCTCATCGGGATTAAATTAGAAAAATACTACTTGTATTAATAGTGGGAACATGGACCAAAGTCAATGGCTCTTCACCTCCTCACGTGAGACTAGTACTACTCCTCACCAGGATTAAATAGAAGAAGAAAGGCTTTTTTTAGCATAGAAGAAGAAAGGCTTTGGAGTTGTGCAAAGATTGAAGATATGGCTGCTGTTAGTCTGACACGGGCTTGGACACGTTCAGGAAAAGGAGGTACCTTGTTACAATGAAAAAAAGAAACCAAGTCAACGACGACCTAGAGAAGGATTGTGCTTGACTATTAATTTTCGATGTCATTCCTGGCAGATTTCTTAACTCAGCGTCAGTGCATCAAAGATGGTTAGGAGGTTGAAGATATGTCGTGTGAAAGGCGCGGGGTGGCAAGGACGGGACACGCAGGACGCTGGAGTGGAGGACGAACACCGCAACATATGTGCAGAGAACAACCACGGTCGCCAAGTCACGACTCCTCTCTTGCATGTCCACTTCTCCTTGGCTGCCTGGTCATCATCATATCACAAATCAAAGTTTTCTTGTTGTGAATTAGAGCAGATAAATTTGATGGCTGTAACTTGCCATAATTACAAGGTCTAATTCTATTATGTGTTGAGTTTATTGGCAAGATTTGGTCCGTTTTGATACAATTTCATTCTGGTTGCCATCTACGAGTTACTGTTGTTGCATCACAGTAATTTATTTGGAAGCAATGATACTTGAGATTGAGACTTTCTGGGTAGGTTGTCACAAGTATTTAACGTATGATTTCAATTTGAGATACAACCGGCAATCTGGAATCAGTACTCTTGCTCAGACAATCTAGAGGGGTTATAAAATTTCTTTGCAAAGCTTGTACAGAAGCTTAAGAATATGCCTGCTACTTCTTTTTTAGGAATATAAAATGCCTGCTACTTTGGGATATTGTGGTGTTACTAAATGACCGCTTCATAAGTCATAATATGAGATGGTGTTTGGTCAACCAAACATGAAGAATATTGGAACAAAAGGACGAAGAATATTGGTCAACCAAAGGCAAATTCACTTCAGCCCAAATTCATTTGATGTTGCAATTTTTTATTTGTTATTTAAGATTATTTTTAGATGGAGAGCTAAGCCAGTTTAGATGCCAATGTTGGTTTTTAGATCAGTCAATGGTTCATTGCAGCATATGTTCTCCATATAATTTGATATGCAAGGTTTTGTTGCTAAATACTACATCCTTACAATGCGAACGGAAGCAAGAGCAGCTACCAGTAGCAGTTATAACTGAAGTGATAATGGGCACTTTTCTTTTCTGAACAACACTTGATTTTCTCATAGTAATAGTCCTTTACTGAATTTAGTTGATACATAAATGGTTATTTACTGAACAACACTTATATGTGTGTAGGTACGATGGTGATGAAGTTTTAAAATGGTCCATTGCCCAACAAGGGCATTGTAATTTCTGACTGGATTATACTGTAACAATATGACACCGAAATTTCAAATGGTTCACATACTATAGTTCATTTACAGGAGATTGTAAACGTTTAGCTGATGGGTTTCGTAGTAATTTCAAAAAAATTCCTACACACACGCAAGACTATGTGATGCATAGCAATGAGAGGGGAGAGTGTTGTCTACGTACCCACGCAGACCGACTGCGGAAGCATTGACGCAACGTAGACGAAGTAGTCGTACGTCTTCACGATCCAACCGATCAAGCACCGAAACTACGGCACCTCCGAGTTCGAGCACACGTTCAGCTCGATGAGGATCCCCGGACTCCGATCCAACAAAGTATCGGGGAAGAGTTCCGTCAGCACGATGGCGTGGTGACGATCTTGATGCACTACAGCAGCAGGGCTTCGCCTAAACTCCGCTACAGTATTATCGAGGAATATGGTGGCTGGGGGCACCGCACACGACTAAGGAATAGATCACGTGGATCAACTTCTGTGTTCTAGGGTGCCTCTGCCTCAGTATATAAAGGACTAGAGGGGAGGAGGCTGGCCGGCCAAGGTGTGGCGCGCCAGGAGAGTGCTACTCCCTCTGGGAGTAGGATTCCCCCCCCCCCCCAATCCTAGTTGGAATAGGATTCGCGGAGGGGGAAAAGAGAGAGAGGGGGCCGGCCACCTCTCCTAGTCCTAATAGGACTAGGGGAAGGGGGAGGCGCGCAGCCCATGTAGGGCTGCCTCTTCTCTTTTCCACCAAGGCCCATCATGGCCCATTTAGCTCCCGGGGGGTTCCGGTAACCTTCCCGGTACTCCGGTAAAATCCCGATTTCACCCGGAACACTTCCGATATCCAAACATAGGCTTCCAATATATCAATATTTATGTCTCGACCATTTCGAGACTCCTCGTCATGTCCGTGATCACATCCGGGACTCCGAACAACCTTCGGTACATCAAAATGCATAAACTCATAATATAACTGTCATCGTAACCTTAAGTGTGCGGACCCTACGGGTTCGAGAACAATGTAGACATGACCGAGACACGTCTTCAGTCAATAACCAATAGCGGGACCTGGATGCCCATATTGGCTCCTACATATTCTACGAAGATCTTTATCGGTCAGACCGCATAACAACATACGTTGTTTCCTTTGTCATCGGTATGTTACTTGCCCGAGATTCGATCGTCGGTATTCCTATACCTAGTTCAATCTCATTACCGACAAGTCTCTTTACTCGTTCTGTAATACATCATCCCACAACTAACTCATTTAGTTGCAATGCTTGCAAGGCTTAAGTGATGTGCATTACCAAGAGGGCCCAGAGATACCTCTCCGACAATCGGAGTGACAAAACCTAATCTCGAAATACGCCAACCCAACATGTACCTTTGGAGACACCTGTAGTACTCCTTTATAATCACCCAGTTACGTTGTGACGTTTGGTAGTACCCAAAGTGTTCCTCCGGTAAACGGGAGTTGCATAATCTCATAGTTATAGGAACATGTATAAGTCATGAAGAAAGCAATAGCAACATACTAAACGATCGGGTGCTAAGCTAATGGAATGGGTCATGTCAATCAGATCATTCTCTTAATGATGTGATCCCGTTAATCAAATAACAACTCATTGTTCATGGTTAGGAAACATAACCATCTTTGATTAACGAGCTAGTCAAGTAGAGGCATACTAGTGACACTTCGTTTGTCTATGTATTCACACATGTATTATGTTTCCGGTTAATACAATTCTAGCATGAATAATAAACCTTTATCACGATTATAAGGAAATAAATAATAACTTTATTAGTGCCTCTAGGGCATATTTCCTTCAGTCTCCCACTTGCACTAGAGTCAATAATCCAGATTACACCGTAATTATTCTAACACCCATGGAGCCTTGGTGCTGATCATGTTTTGCTCGTGGAAGAGGCTTAGTCAAGGGTCTGCAACATTCAGATCCGTATGTATCTTGCAAATCTCTATGTCTCCCACCTGGACTAGATCCCGGATGGAATTGAAGCGTCTCTTGATGTGTTTGGTTCTCTTGTGAAATCTAGATTCCTTTGCCAAGGAAATTGCACCAGTATTGTCACAAAAGATTTTCATTGGACCCGATGCACTAGGTATGACACCTAGATCGGATATGAACTCCTTCATCCAGACTCCTTCGTTCGCTGCTTCCGAAGCAGCTATGTACTCCGCTTCACATGTAGATCCCGCTACGACGCTTTGTTTAGAACTGCACCAACCGACACCTCCCCCGTTTAATGTAAACACGTATCCGGTTTGCAATTTAGAATCGTCCGGATCAGTGTCAAAGCTTGCATCAACGTAACCTTTTACGGTGAGCTCTGTGTCACCTCCATATATGATAAGCATATCCTTAGTCCTTTTCAGGTATTTCAGGATGTTTTTGACCACTGTCCAGTGATCCACTCCTGGATTACTTTGGTACCTCCCTGCTAGACTTATAGCAAGGCACACATCAGGTCTGGTACACAGCATTGCATACATGATAGATCCTATCGATGATGCATAGGGAATATCTTTCATATTCTCTCTATCTTCTGCAGTGGTCGGGCATTGAGTCTTACTCAATTTCACACCTTGTAACACAGGCAAGAATCCTTTCTTTGCTTGATCCATTTTGAACTTCTTCAAAATTTTGTCAAGGTATGTTGTTTGTGAAAGTCCAATTAAGCGTCTTGATCTATCTCTATAGATCTTAATGCCTAATATGTAAGCAGCTTCACCGAGGTCTTTCATTGAAAAACTCTTATTCAAGTATCCCTTTATGCTATCCAGAAATTCTATATTATTTCCAATCAATAATATGTCATCTACATATAATATCAGAAATGCTACAGAGCTCCCACTCACTTTCTTGTAAATACAGGCTTCTCCAAAAGTCTGTATAAAACCAACTGCTTTGATCACACTATCAAAACGTTTATTCCAACTCCGAGAGGCTTGCACCAGTCCATAAATGGATCGCTGGAGCTTGCACACTTTGTTAGCTCTCTTTGGATCGACAAAACCTTCTGGTTGCATCATATACAACTCTTCTTCCAGAAATCCATTCAGGAATGCAGTTCTGACATCCATCTGCCAAATTTCATAATCATAAAATGCGGCAATTGCTAACATGATTCGGACAGACTTAAGCATCGCTACGGGTGAGAAGGTCTCATCGTAGTCAATCCCTTGAACTTGCCGAAAACCAATTGCGACAAGTCGAGCTTTGTAGACAGTAATATTACCGTCAGCGTCAGTCTTCTTCTTGAAGATCCATTTATTCTCAATTGCTTGCCGATCATCGGGCAAGTCAACCAAAGTCCATACTTTGTTCTCATACATGGATCCCATCTCAGATTTCATGGCTTCAAGCCACTTTGCGGAATCTGGGCTCACCATTGCTTCTTCATAGTTCGTAGGTTCATCATGATCAAGCATCATGACTTCCAGAACGGGATTACCGCACCACTCTGGCACGGATCTTACTCTGGTTGATCTACAAGGTTCAGTAGTATCTTGTTCTGAAGTTTCATGATCATTATCATTATCTTCCTCACTAACTGGTATAGGTGTCACAGGAACAGTTTTCTGTGATACTACTTTCCAATAAGGGAGCAGGTACAGTTACCTCATCAAGTTCTACTTTCCTCCCACTTACTTCTTTCGAGAGAAACTCCTTCTCTAGAAAGTTTCTGAATTTAGCAACAAAAGTCTTGCCTTCGGATCTGTGATAGAAGGTGTATCCAATAGTTTCCTTTGGATATCCTATGAAGACACATTTCTCCGATTTAGGTTCGAGCTTATCAGGTTGAAGCTTTTTCACATAAGCATCGCAGCCCCAAACTTTTAGAAACGACAACTTTGGTTTCTTGCCAAACCACAGTTCATAAGGTGTCATCTCAACGAATTTTGATGGTGCCCTATTTAACGTGAATGCGGTCGTCTCTAGAGCGTATCCCCAAAACGATAGCGGTAAATCAGTAAGAGACATCATAGATCGCACCATATCCAGTAAAGTACGATTACGACGTTCGGACACACCATTACGCTGAGATGTTCCGGGTGGCGTGAGTTGCGAAACTATTCCACAATTTTTCAAATGTACACCAAACTCGTAACTCAAATATTCTCCTCCACGATCAGATCGTAGAAACTTTATTTTCTTGTTACGATGATTTTCAACTTCACTCTGAAATTCCTTGAACTTTTCAAATGTTTCAGACTTATGTTTCATTAAGTAGATATACCCATATCTGCTTAAATCATCTGTGAAGGTGAGAAAATAACGATATCCGCCACGAGCCTCAATATTCATCGGACCACATACATCTGTATGTATGATTTCCAACAAATCTGTTGCTCTCTCCATAGTACCGGAGAACGGTGTTTTGGTCATCTTGCCCATGAGGCACGGTTCGCAAGTACCAAGTGATTCATAATCAAGTGGTTCCAAAAGTCCATCAGTATGGAGTTTCTTCATGCGCTTTACACCGATATGACCTAAACGGCAGTGCCACAAATAAGTTGCACTATCATTATCAACTCTGCATCTTTTGGCTTCAACATTATGAATATGTGTATTACTACTATCGAGATTCAATAAGAATAGACCACTCTTCAAGGGTGCATGACCATAAAAGATATTACTCATATAAATAGAACAACCATTATTCTCTGATTTAAATGAATAACCGTCTCGCATTAAACAAGATCTAGATATAATGTTCATGCTCAACGCTGGCACCAAATAACAATTATTTAGGTCTAATACTAATCCCGAAGGTAGATGTATAGGTAGCGTGCCGACCGCGATCACATCGACTTTGGAACCGTTTCCCACGCGCATCGTCACCTCGTCCTTAACCAATCTTTGCTTAATCCGTAGTCCCTGTTTCGAGTTGCAAATATTAGCAACAGAACCAGTATCAAATACCCAGGTGCTACTGCGAGCATTAGTAAGGTACACATCAATAACATGTATATCACATATACCTTTGTTCATCTTGCCATCCTTCTTATCTGCCAAATACTTGGGGCAGTTCCGCTTCCAGTGACCAGTCTGCTTGCAATAGAAGCACTCAGTTTCAGACTTAGGTCCAGGTTTGGGTTTCTTCTCTTGAGTAGCAACTTGCTTGCCGTTCTTTTTGAAGTTCCCTTTCTTCTTCCCTTTGCCCTTTTTCTTGAAACTAGTGGTCTTGTTGACCATCAACACTTGATGCTCCTTCTTGATTTCTACCTCCGCAGCTTTCAGCATCGCGAAGAGCTCGGAAATAGTCTTGTTCATCCCTTGCATATTATAGTTCATCACGAAGCTCTTGTAGCTTGGTGGCAGTGATTGAAGAATTCTGTCAATGACGCAATCATCTGGAAGATTAACTCCCAATTGAATTAAGTGATTATTATACCCAGACATTTTGAGTATATGCTCCCTGACAGAACTGTTCTCCTCCATCTTGCAGCTATAGAACTTATTGGAGACTTCATATCTCTCAATCCGGGCATTTGCTTGAAATATTAACTTCAACTCCTGGAACATCTCATATGCTCCATGACGTTCAAAACGTCCTTGAAGTCCCGATTCTAAGCTGTAAAGCATGGCACACTGAACTATCGAGTAGTCATCAGCTTTGCTCTATCAGACGTTCATAACATCCGGCGTTGCTCCTGCAGCAGGCCTGGCACCCAGCGGTGCTTCCAGGACGTAATTCTTCTGTGCAGCAATGAGGATAATCCTCAAGTTACGGACCCAGTCCGTGTAATTGCTACCATCATCTTTCAACTTTGCTTTCTCAAGGAACGCATTAAAATTCAACGGAACAACAACACGAGCCATCTATCTATAACCAAACATAAACAAGCAAGATACTAATCAGGTACTAAGTTTCATGATAAATTTAAGTTCAGTTAATCAAATTAATTAAAGAACTCCCACTTAGATAGACATCCCTCTAATCCTCTAAGTGATTACGTGATCCAAATCAACTAAACCATAACCGATCATCACGTGAGATGGAGTAGTTTTCAATGGTGAACATCGTTATGTTGATCATATCTACTATATGATTCACGCTCGACCTTTCGGTCTCCGTGTTCCGAGGCCATATCTGTATATGCTTGGCTCGTCAAGTATAACCTGAGTATTCCGCGTGTGCAACTGTTTTGCACCCGTTGTATTTGAACGTAGAACCTATCACACCCGATCATCACGTGGTGTCTCAGCACGAAGAACTTTCGCAACGGTGCATACTCAGGGAGAACACTTCTTGATAATTTAGTGAGAGATCATCTTATAATGCTACCGTCAATCAAAGCAAGATAAGATGCATAAAAGGATAAACATCACATGCAATCAATATAAGTGATATGATATGGCCATCATCATCTTGTGCTTGTGATCTCCATCTCCGAAGCACCGTCGTGATCACCATCGTCACCGGCGTGACACCTTGATCTCCATCGTAGCATCGTTGTCGTCTCGCCAAGTTTATGCTTCTACGACTATCGCTACCGCTTAGTGATAAAAGTAAAGCATTACATCGCGATTGCATTGCATACAATAAAACGACAACCATATGGCTCCTGCCAGTTGCCGATAACTCGGTTACAAAACATGATCATCTCATACAATAAAATTCAGCATCATGCCTTGACCATATCACATCACAACATGCCCTGCAAAAACAAGTTAGACGTCCTCTACTTTGTTGTTGCAAGTTTTACGTGGCTGCTACGGGCTTAAGCAAGAACCAATCTCACCTACGCATCAAAACCACAACGATAGTTTGTCAAATAGACTCGTTTTAACCTTCGCAAGGACCGGGCGTAGCCACACTTGGTTCAACTAAAGTTGGAGAGACTGTCGCCCGCAAGCCACCTATGTGCAAAGCACGTCGGGGGAACCGGTCTCGCGTAAGCGTACGCGTAATGTTGGTCCGGGTCGTCTCGTCCAACAATGCCGCCGAACCAAAGTATGACATGCTGGTAGGCAGTATGACTTATATCGCCCACAACTCACTTGTGTTCTACTCGTGCATATAACATCAACATAAATAACCTAGGCTCGGATGCCACTGATGGGTTTCGTAGTAATTTCAAAAAAATTTCCTACGCACACGCAAGATCATGTGATGCATAGCAACGAGAGGGGAGAGTGTTGTCTACGTACCCACGCAGACCGACTGCGGAAGCGTTGACGCAACGTAGAGGAAGTAGTCGTACGTCTTCACGATCCAACCGATCAAGCACCGAAACTACGGCACCTCCGAGTTCGAGCACACGTTCAGCTCGATGACGATCCCCGGACTCCGATCCAGCAAAGTGTCGGGGAAGAGTTCCGTCAGCACGACGGCGTGGTGACGATCTTGATGCACTACAGCAGCAGGGCTTCGCCTAAACTCCGCTACAGTATTATCGAGGAATATGGTGGCTGGGGGCACCGCACACGGCTAAGGAATAGATCACGTGGATCAACTTGTGTGTTCTAGGGTGCCTCTGCCTCAGTATATAAAGGACTAAAGGGGGGAGGCTGGCCGGCCAAGGTGTGGCGCGCCAGGAGAGTCCTACTCCCTCTGGGAGTAGGATTCCCCCCCCCCAATCCTAGTTGGAATAGGATTCGCGGAGGGGGAAAAGAGAGGAGGGGGCCGGCCACCTCTCCTAGTCCTAATAGGACTAGGGGAAGGGGGAGGCGCGCAGCCATGTAGGGCTGCCTCTTCTCTTTTCCACTAAGGCCCATCATGGCCCATTTAGCTCCCGGGGGGTTCCGGTAACCTTCCCGGTACTCCGGTAAAATCCCGATTTCACCCGGAACACTTCCGATATCCAAACATAGGCTTCCAATATATCAATCTTTATGTCTCGACCATTTCGAGACTCCTCGTCATGTCCGTGATCACATCCGGGACTCCGAACAACCTTCGGTACATCAAAATGCATAAACTCATAATATAACTGTCATCGTAACCTTAAGCGTGCGGACCCTACGGGTTCGAGAACAATGTAGACATGACCGAGACACGTCTCCGGTCAATAACCAATAGCGGGACCTGGATGCCCATATTGGCTCCTACATATTCTACGAAGATCTTTATCGGTCAGACCGCATAACAACATACGTTGTTCCCTTTGTCATCGGTATGTTACTTGCCCGAGATTCGATCGTCGGTATTCCTATACCTAGTTCAATCTCGTTACCGGCAAGTCTCTTTACTCGTTCTGTAATACATCATCCCGCAACTAACTCATTTAGTTGCAATGCTTGCAAGGCTTAAGTGATGTGCATTACCGAGAGGGCCCAGAGATACCTCTCCGACAATCGGAGTGACAAAACCTAATCTCGAAATACGCCAACCCAACATGTACCTTTGGAGACACCTGTAGTACTCCTTTATAATCACCCGGTTACGTTGTGACGTTTGGTAGTACCCAAAGTGTTCCTCCGGTAAACTGGAGTTGCATAATCTCATAGTTATAGGAACATGTATAAGTCATGAAGAAAGCAATAGCAACATACTAAACGATCGGGTGCTAAGCTAATGGAATGGGTCATGTCAATCAGATCATTCTCTTAATGATGTGATCCCGTTAATCAAATAACAACTCATTGTTCATGGTTAGGAAACATAACCATCTTTGATTAACGAGCTAGTCAAGTAGAGGCATACTAGTGACAGTTTGTTTGTCTATGTATTCACACATGTATTATGTTTCCGGTTAATACAATTCTAGCATGAATAATAAACCTTTATCATGATTATAAGGAAATAAATAATAACTTTATTATTGCCTCTAGGGCATATTTCCTTCATTAGCCACCATGTGTTGAGAAATTGTGCATTGAGATAAAAGATTATATAATTTATGCAAAGGCGTGTGATATATATTTGTTTCAACAAGTATGTTGATTCATGGAGAATGATATTATAAATTATTAGTATGATTGATGAACTAAGTGTTGTCACTGCTTGAAATTTCATTTTTTTGAGAAATCTATCCACATCTGGTCTTGTTTCAAATCATGTGTTTTTGTCCAAACGTGCGTTGCACGTGCAAGCTTATTAGTGTTTGTATAAGCATTTGTAAATAGCTAGCCTTTTTGGCTAACTTTTTTTTTGGTTCTGGTCAGCAAGTGTGCCGACGGCAATGCTGTAGGCATAGATGGCTGTTGTGATACCAGGAGCTGCCACATGGCATGTATGCCTACGGCAAAGCCGTCGGCATAGTTTTGCATCTATGCCTACCGCTTTGCTGTAGGCATAGTCCACGACTAGGAGCAATCAGGAGCTGCCACGTGGAAGGCTATGCCGACGGCAAAGCCGTAGGCATAGATTTGCCACGTGGCAACTCCTGGTTGGTCGGACTTCGCAACGGCGCCGTTTGCCGCCGTCTCGTCCATTTTTTTGCCGACGGTGAAACTATGCCGACGGCTGTACGGAAGCCGTAGGCATAGGCTGCTATGCCGACGGCTTTAGTACGCCGACGGTCTAACAAGATTACGCTGACGTGATCTACGCCGACGGGCCTATGCCGACGGCAGCCGTAGGCATAGACCTATGCCGACGGCAAATGACCTATGCCGACGGTCCTGGGCCGTAGCCATAGGCCGCGAGTCCGATAGTGGGACCTGTTTTTGCCTTCGAGACCGACATGATTGGATGGATCTGTTGTCCGTGTAGTTCGGAGTATTACCTGTACACGTGAAGGACTAGAGCTATACTGCTCATCGGGATTAAATTAGAAAAATACTACTTGTATTAGTAGTGGGCACATGGACCAAAGTCAATGGCTCTTCACCTCCTCGCGTGAGACTAGTACTACTCCTCACCAGGATTAAATAGAAGAAGAAAGGCTTTTTTTAGCATAGAAGAAGAAAGGCTTTGGAGTTGTGCAAAGATTGAAGATATGGCTGCTGTTAGTCTGACACGGGCTCGGACACGTTCAGGAAAAGGAAAGCCAGGTACCTTGTTACAGTGAAAAAAAAAGAAGCCAAGTCAACGACGACCTAGAGAAGGATTTTTTGTGCGACTACGGCCTCGCTTCGCTTACCTGATCGCCTTGGGTCGACCCGCCGAGTCGCCCAGCCGCGCCAATCTCCTCCCCGCGGCCGGTTCCCACGCCGGCTGGCCAACTCGCTGGTCCCGGCCTGCTCTAAGCTCGGATGCATGCGTCGTCCTCGTCCAGCGCCCGGCCTCTAAGTCGCTGCTTCTTCTGCGGCACTGCGGGTCCGAGTCGCCAAACCGCCACCGCCTCGCCTCCGTCTCCGCTTTCACCTCCGCCCACGCCTCCGTCAAGCCGGCCTGCCTCCGCCACCTCGACGACTGGCTACCGCCGTGGTGCGGTTCGAACCACCCCCTCGCGTTTTGTCTCCACGGCCATGGGCCTCGCCCTTAAGCTGCCGCGAGCATCCTTTGCCGCACCCGGGCAGAGAAGAGCCGCAGAGCCGCCGCCTCAGTCGTATCCGGCCCGTCCACCTCACGGAGCCGCCGCGGTGGATTTCACTCCTGGCCGCCCTCGTCAAAAACACCGTGCCTCACCGGTTTTGCCTCTGTGTTGAGCCAGCGCTGGATCACCATCACCGCTGTAAACCGCCGCGGCTCTGTCTTACAATCTTGACTCGCCGGTGTTCTTCCGAGTCGCACCTCTAAGCCACTGCCAGATTTCCTCTCGCGCACCTTTAAGTCGCCGAGTCAACAGGGTTGTGGCACCGGTGAGCCGCCTTGCTCGCCTCCACCTTCAAGCTGCTAAATCGCCGCCGGTCGCTTCTCCTCCTCTGCTGTGATGAACCGCCCCGACATGAGTGGATCGGTGCCTATACCACTGCGGGCTGCTTCCGTCTTGCCTTATCGTCGCACCCCAAGCCGGCTCGCCGCGGTCCTCTCCTCGCCATGGGTCTCCTTGACCCTGAGCCATGGCCACGACCCGCTGCTGCAGCCGCGAAGAGCCGCCATCATCTTGCTGGACCGCTCTGGCCATGGGTCACCTCGCCAGCCGTCAGCGCATCACCTGCTGTTGTACCTTCGATATGAACCGGACGCCGCCTGTGCTAAACCGCCAACTTCTTAGCCGCTCCGTTTTAGCTCCCGTCTGAGTCGCCATCACCACAGAGTTGCAGCCTTCAAGTCACGGTGGCTCCCCTCGCTTCGTTGATCGCCTCCACCTGAGAGATGCCCGTGCCCGGCTCCGCCCCGTTCTGACTCTGCCGCCTGCCTAAACCACCACTGCAGTGTCTCCTCGTCGGTGTTGGTTAAACCGCCGCTGTCCTTGGCTGCCTTGAGAGGCCTTGCCATCTGCCGTGAGCCGGCATCTCCACCGCCGTATCACCGTGAACCGGTTTTCGCCCCGCACTCACACCTCTGCCGAGTCGCCGGGTCGCCTCTGAGTTGCTATCACGCATAAACTGCCATCGCCATCTCCCACGCTGTCACCAGGCCGCCGTCGTTTCTCCTTGGTGAAGGCTTCCTGAGCCGCTGCTTGACCACTGCTCACCTCTGCCTCTGTGGGCCGGCCCTTGCCGAGGCATGCTAACTCGCCTGCCGCTGCTCGTCGAGATTCGCTAAACCGCCTGCTACCGCTCGCCCGCGGGCTCTGACTTGTCGCTGGGTGCAGTCATCAAACAAATCAACTATGGAACCGCCAAGTCGCCATCACCAGCGCCAGAGAGCCGGCCTTGTTTCTGCTTCGGCAGTACTACAGGGCCAGGCAAAAGAGAGACAAGTCAAGGATAGGTTGCTGGGTAAAAAAAGAGAAAAAAGAAAAATGCTGCTTAGTTCAAACGCAGACTACAAACGCTATGTGTATAGTACTATCAGTACTGCTTCTTACGTCAGGATCCAGAAATCATCATCAACCATGGGGCTGAGTATCAGGTGCTATTTACCATATTTATTTTTAAGTATATCTTAATTCATCCAAGCAAAACTACTTGGCCCTGCTATATTTTATATGCAGAAGAATATTCATTACAATGTGGCATTATACCTTGGAGATGGAGGCGCACCAACATCATTCGGCACCAATGATTGTCGTTACTCAATGAACAACCTCGCCGGCTTACAAGGATGTGGCCCTCTCTCGCGACCATCCCGGCTTACAAAGCCACAGACGACTCACCAGTCCGCTCTTGTGGCCGGTTCACGCGTCCGCGCCGGCTTACAACGCGGAGGGCAACTTGATCATTCGCACTGGCTTACAACGCCATGGCCGGATCATCTGTCTGCTCCTACGGCCGACTCGGTCGTGATTGATTTCAGCTTCACCGTGGTGATGATCAACTCCGCGGTGGATATTAACTGGCCTGACATATCAGTTGAAATCCATCCAGTATATTTTTATGTTATATATTTCTTTCCTTAAAAAGAGCAATTACTCCGGCTTGCAAAGTTATCTAAATGCAGGACCTGAAACGCCATATTGGTGCAAATTTAAAGGCCGTCAGAAAATTTCTGGCTTAAAATTTCGGTTTAAAATCCGGCTTAAGGGAAAGCTATCTCCTGTTCAAACATAGGTGTATTCACCAAAGAGACCATAGCATTACTACCCTCTTGATTCTGGCTATCAAGCCAATGTTATCATAAGAGCATAACTCTGGTTACTTCGATAATCCGGTTATCAAGCCAATATTATCATAAGGGACCAAAGAGAGTCTGTTGCACAGCACAGCTCAAACATGGGTATCCCATGAGCACAGCTTACAATATCACTTGGGGACTATGTTCGAACCATAGTCACACCTCTTGATAGGCTTAAGGCCACCAGGTAAATCATTTGGGTGCTCTGGTCGTATCTGAACCATAGCTTATACCCTCTTGATCAGCATAAGGGCACCAGGGAAATCACTTGGGGGCTTGGTCGTATCCGAACCATAGCTACACCTCTTAATAGGCATAAAGCCACCAGGGAAATCACTTGGGGGCTATGGGTTCGAACCATAGCTACACCTCTTGATAGGCATAAGGGCACTAGGAAAATCACTTGGGGGCTTGGTCGTATTCGAATCATAGCTACACCTCTTGATCGACGCAATGCCACAATTATGACTACATGTGGGCTCTGGTCGTATCCGAACCATAGCTTAAACCCTCTTGATCGTACATATACATCATCATATATTGCATCATACGTTGCATCATCACTACATCATCATAGCATGTATCATATGGGCATGGATATACCGGCTTATATGGCAGGAATCGGTTTTCAAACCAGGTTATATTTATTCAAATCTTTAATAGCCAACACGATTGGATTTTTTCTTATGGTTATCAATAACCAATATTATGAGTAAGGTTTTCAAAGTCGCTTTAGCGCAATGACTATTATTTTATCAATGGATATGATTTATTCTGCAATGGAAGGAATAGTCCCGAGTCGCTGCAGGCTTACAACCCGGCACTTGGGGGCTACATTATTCAAGTTGGGATTACATCCAATACACAAGTATCAAGTCGCTGCAAGCATGCACCATGGCACTTGGGGGCTAATGTAAAGTCATTGTTTGCTCACCTTATTGAAGACCCGACTCATCACATCGTAATGAGCCGGCCCTTGGGGGCTACCAATTGCTCCTGTCAAAAATTCAAGGTACAAAGCTTTTAATCCATTATATTGAAGGGTCCACTGCTCAGTTGGTAAAGCACAAGGCTCTTAACCTTGTGGACGTGGGTTCAAGCCCCATGATGGGAGTTACATCATATGGTGTTATTTTCATTGAAGAATATATCAAGTCCCAGCTCAATATTATCTTAATGAGCCGGCCCTTGGGGGCTACCAATTGCTGCTCAAGTTTACATGATCATATCTATAAGGTCCCTGCTCATTATTGCATAATAACCCGGCCCTTGGGGGCTACACTGGTTGAAGTTTTTATGGGTATAGGGCAATTTCAAGTCCCAGGTTGCTGCAAGCATGACAACCCGGCACTTGGGGGATACATATGTGGAATACTCAGTTCTGACTGGTGATTGAGATGAGCAAACCTGGATTTCTTCAAGCTTGTGACATTCATATTGAAGCAAGTCTTAAGTTGTTGCTATGCTACCTTCTTAAGACTTGGGGGCTACAAGTGATAGGCATATAAGAGGTATATTTTCAAAACTAATGTTAACAAACAGTTCTGATCCGGTGCCATCAATATTCTTAAACCGGCAATTTTGGCAATGGTAAACCAATAAAGTTTTTAAACCGGCAAGTTCTACATTCTTAAACCGGCTGAAGATCAAATGAGTATTTCAAAGGCCAATATTTTTGTTAAGCATTGGGAGCTGAAGTCAAAGGAGTTATTCTTCACAATATTTCTCTGTGACAAACCAATGTCAGCAAATTGATTATGAAGCTGGTCTATTCACTCGGATTTTATAAAAGAAGGAGGTGACAAGGACTTAAGGATAATCAGGATCAGTTTAACATGGATAAATCCAAATTAAACTGGGGGCTAATGTCGGGGATATACCTCGCGGTATGATCCGGCCGGAGTTATAACCCAGCTGGGACATAGTAAACTGGCAGGTGTTAAGGCAGGTGGTAAACCGGTTGGTGTTAAGTCAGACGGTAAACCGGCAGGTTGTTAAACCGGCTGACAGTTAAGACATGAGTTAAGTCAGATGATAATTCAGCAGAAATTCATAAACCGGTAGACCATCTTAAACCGGCACCAGTTAACTCCCGGCAGACCATCTTAAACCGGCAGACCATCTTAAACCGGCAAATAGTGATAACTGGGTTGCCAGGGGTTATGAAGCCCGAGAAGTTATGAAGCCCAAGATGTTAAGAAGCCCATGAAGATAAGTTAGAATAGTTAAGTCTTAAGTCCGAGTTGGACTCTACATGTAACCCGCCCCTTCAACTTATATAAGGAGGGGTAGGGCTCCCCAAAGAGGGACAAGAAAAGAGGAAACAATCTTAAAGGGTTAGGGTTAACTGGGAGAGCCGGTTTACGGCGACTTCTTCATGATCATAATGAGAGATAGCCTCAAACAACACGTATGGTTGTTACCGGATGATGTTTCCCGGGGCCCGAAGCTGTCTAAACCCTTGTCTTGTGTTGCGTCTCTCGATTCCACTCAACCCCTCTCAAGCTACCACATAGATGTGTTGGCCCCACGACTAAGTCCTCACACTAGGACATCTGCCGTGACAATTCCACGACACGAAGATTAGCTAAGGCCGAGGTGACGATGTGCGTGGGAAATGGTTCCAAAGTCGATGTGATCGCGGTCGGCACGCTACCTCTACATCTACCTTCGAGATTAGTTTTAGACCTGAATAATTGTTATTTGGTGCCAACGTTGAGCATGAACATTATATCTGGATCTTGTTTGATGCGAGACGGTTATTCATTTAAATCAGAGAATAATGGTTGTTCTATTTATATGAGTAATATCTTTTATGGTCATGCACCCTTGAAGAGTGGTCTATTTTTATTGAATCTCGGTAGTAATGATACACGTATTCATAATATTGAAGCCAAAAGATGCAGAGTTGATAATGATAGTGCAACTTATTTGTGGCACTGCCGTTTAGGTCATATTGGTGTAAGGCGCATGAAGAAAATCAATACTGATGGACTTCTGGAACCACTTTATTATGAATCACTTAGTACTTGCGAACCGTGCCTCATGGGAAAGGTGACTAAAACGCCGTTCTCCGAAACTATGGAGCGAGCAACAGATTTGATGGAAATCATACATACAGATGTATGTGGTCCGATGAATGTTGAGGCTCGGAGCGGGTATCGTTATTTTCTGACCTTCACAGATGATTTAAGCAGATATGGGTATATCTACTTAATGAAACATAAGTCTGAAACATTTGAAAACTTCAAATAATTTCAGAGTGAAGTTGAAAATCATCGTAACAAGAAAATAAAGTTTCTACGATCTGATCATGGAAAAGAATATTTGAATTACGAGTTTGGTCTTCATTTGAAACAATGCGGAATAGTTTCCCAATTCACGCCACCCAGAACACCACAACGTAATGGTGTGTCTGAACGTCGTAATCGTACTTTACTAGATATGGTGCGATCTATGATGTCTCTTACTGATTTACCGCTATCATTTTGGGGTTATGCTTTAGAGACAGCTGCATTCACGTTAAATAGGGCACCATCGAAATCCGTTGAGACGACGCCTTATGAACTATGGTTTGGCAAGAAACCAAAGTTGTCGTTTCTTAAAGTTTGGGGCTGTGATGCTTATGTGAAAAAGCTACAACCTGATAAGCTCGAACCCAAATCAGAGAAATGTGTCTTCATAGGTACCCAAAGGAAACTGTTGGGTACACCTTCTATCACAGATCTGAAGGCAAAACTTTTGTTGCTAAATTTGGATCCTTTCTAGAGAAGGAGTTTCTCTCGAAAGAAGTGAGTTGGAGGAAAGTAGAACTTGATGAGGCAACTGTACCTGCTCCCTTATTGGAAAGTAGTTCATCACAGAAACCGGTTCCTGTGACACCTACACCAATTAGTGAGGAAGTTAATGATGATGATCATGAAACTTTAGATCAAGTTGTTACTGAACCTCGTACATCAACCAAAGTGAGATCTGCACCAGAGTGGTTCGGTAATCCTGTTCTGGAGGTTATGTTGCTAGACCACGACGAACCTACAAACTACGAAGAAGCGATGGTGAGCCTAGATTCCGCAAAATGGCTTGAGGCCATGAAATCTGAGATGGGATCCATGTATGAGAACAAAGTGTGGACTTTGGTTGACTTGCCCGATGATCGGCAAGCCATTGAAAATAAATGGATCTTCAAGAAGAAGACTGACGCTGACGGTAATGTTACTGTCTACAAAGCTCGACTTGTCGCAAAAGGTTTTCGGCAAGTTCAAGGGATTGACTACGATGAGACCTTCTCACCCGTAGCGATGCTTAAGTCTGTCCGAATCATGTTAGCAATTGCCGCATTTTATGATTATGAAATTTGACAGATGGATGTAAAAACTGCATTCCTGAATGGGTTTCTGGAAGAAGAGTTGTATATGATGCAACCGGAAGGTTTTGTCGATCCAAAGGGAGCTAACAAAGTGTGCAAGCTCTAGCGATCCATTTATGGACTGGTGTAAGCCTCTCGGAGTTGGAATAAACGTTTTGATAGTGTGATCAAAGCATATGGTTTTATACAGACTTTTGGAGAAGCCTGTATTTACAAGAAAGTGAGTGGGAGCTTTGTAGCATTTCTGATATTATATGTGGATGACATATTGCTGATTGGAAATGATATATAATTTCTGGATAGCATAAAGGGATACTTGAATAAGAGTTTTTCAATGAAGGACCTCACTGAAGCTGCTTATATATTGGGCATCAAGATCTATAGAGATAGATCAAGACACTTAATTGGACTTTCACAAAGCACATACCTTGACAAAGTTTTGAAGAAGTTCAAAATGGATCAAGCAAAGAAAGGGTTCTTGCCTATGTTACAACGTGTGAAGTTGAGTAAGACTCAATGCCCGACCACTGCAGAAAATAGAGAGAAGATGAAAGATGTTCCCTATGCTTCAGCCATAGGCTCTATCATGTATGCAATGCTGTGTACCAGACTTGATGTGTGCCTTGCTATAAGTTTAGCAGGGAGGTACCAAAGTAATCCAGGAGTGGATCACTGGACAGCAGTTAAGAACATCCTGAAATATCTGAAAAGGACTAAGGATATGTTTCTCGTTTATGGAGGTGACAAAGAGCTAGTCGTAAATGGTTACGTCGATGCAAGCTTTGACACTGATCCGAACGATTCTAAATCGCAAACCAGATATGTGTTTACATTGAACGGTGGAGCTGTCAGTTGGTACAGTTCTAAACAAAGCATTGTGGCGGGATCTACGTGTGAAGTGGAGTACATAGCTGCTTTGGAACCAACAAATGAAGGAGTCTGGGTGAAGGAGTTCGTATCCGATCTAGGTGTCATACCTAGTGCATCGGGTACAACTACCTCATCAAGTTCTACTTTCCTCCCATGTCGTGGAACTGTCACGACAGATGTCCTAGTGTAAGGACTTAGTCGCGAGGCCAACGCATCTATGTGGTACCTTGAAGGGGTTGAGCGGATTTGAGAGACACAACACACAAGACGAGGATTTAGACAGCTTTGGGCCCCAGGAAACATCATCCGGTAATAACCCTACGTGCTATTTGTGGCTAGGTCTCATTATGATCATGAGGGAGTCGCCGTAAGCCGGCTCTCCTCTTTGTGTCTAGCCCTAGATATTGTTTCTTGTTGCTTGTCCCTCTTTGGGGAGCCCTGCCCCTCCTTATATAAGTTGAAGGGGCGGCTTACATGTAGAGTCCTATTAGGATTAGAACTAACTTATTCTCTATTACAAGTCGGCTACAAGTACGGGTCTTACTTCCTCGTAAAGGAAATATTCCTCATGCCTTCTGTCTTAAGCCGGCCCACCATAATATGAGCCGGCCTACTGGGCCTTGGGCCTAGTCTTCTATGTGACCCGTCGTCGGGGTCATCTGTGAGTCGTCTGACCAGTGAGTCGCCAGTCCTCCGGCGGGTCATCGGTGAAGTGCCAAGTCCGGTCGGGTCATACTTCCGGCCTGGTCATACCGTGGGGTACATCCCCGACATTAGCCCCCAGTTTAATTTGGATTTATCCATGTTAAACTGATCCTGTAAAACAAACACAAGAACAAATTTGACAGATTGTGTTCCGGGTTAAAAAGTCTTGTACGCCGGCACCTGATCATCCTTAATTCCTTATGCTCCGGATTAAATATTCTCCTGAGACGGGACCTGATTATCCTTAAGTCCAATTGTCATTTCCTTCATCTAGAAAATCTGGGTCAAATAAGCTAGCTTCATACTCAATCTGCTGATGTTGGTTTCTCACAGAAAAATATTGTGAAGAATAATCCACTTGAGTCGGCTTCCAAGGCGCCGGGTCAAATAATTTTGGTCTTCAAATACTTATCTGATATTCAGCCGGCTTGAAGATGTAAAACTTGCCAGTTTATCATTACCAAAAAACTTCCGGATTATAAAACAGACGATGCCAGGTCATAATTGTTGTTGACACCGGTTTATGTAATTGATCCTCCTGATTTGCTCAAAACTGATAATTTGAAGATTTTTCTCCCTTATATCCATATTACCTGTAGCCCCCAAGTCTTGAGCAGAACAAAGTGATGGTTTAAGACTTGCTCCAATAAATGTTGCAACCTTGAATATTCCACACATGTAGCCCCCAAGTGCTGGGTTGTCATGCTTGCAGTAACCTAGGACTTGTAATTGCTTTATGCTCATGAAAACTCCAACCAGTGTAGCCCCCAAGGGCCGGGTCATTATGCAATAATAAGCAGGGACTTTGTAGATATAACCATGTAAATTTGAACAGCAATGTGTAGCCCCCAAGGGCCGGCTTAATAAGATAATACTGAGCTGGGACTTTGTATATAATTGATAATAACATCATATAATATAGTCTCCACCATGGGGCTTGAACCCACGTCCACAAGGTTAAGAGCTTTGTACTCCACCAACTGAATAGTGGACCGTTCAATATAATGGATTAATGCTTGTGTACCTTGAAATTTTGACAGGAGCAATTGGTAGCCCCCAAGGGCCAACTCATTTAGAATGTGATGAGTCGTGTCTTCAATAAATTGAGCAAAGATGACTTTGCATTAGCCCCCAAGTGCCATGGTGCATGTTGGCAGTGACATGAGACTTGCATATTTGATATAATCGCAATTTGAATAATGTAGCCCCAAGTGTCGGGTCGTAAGCCTGCAGCGACTCGGGACTATTCCTTCCATTGTAGAATAAATCATATCCATTGATAAAAATAATAGCCGTTGCGCTAAAGCGACTTTGAAAACCTCAATCATAACACTGGTTATTGATAATCACAATAGAAATCCAGCCATGTTGGCTATTCAAGATTTGAATAGTATAACCCGATATGAAAACCTCAATCATTCAATGTCATCATGAAAATCCAGCCAGTTTTGGCTATTTAAATATTTGAATACCTCATCGGTTGACAAGTAAATCCGGAGTTTAAATACCTGGCGGCTCTTGGCCGATGACGACTTAATGCGCATTCATTGTAAGCCAGAATTTTTGTAACCTGGTGGCCTATAGCCCTTGAGAAAATCAATAATTGATAACCCTTTTGAGACACCAATTTCAGTGATGACCTTGGACTGAAGCATTTATATAAGTCATAATTCTGCAAATCCTGCACAGAGTTTAAACAACATATGCCCTGGCGACTTAACGTCAAGAGCCAGGGCGGGTAACGACCCAAATGTAGTCTTACCCTGCACACAAGTAGATCACAAGAACCCTTGGCGGTTTGTCGCAGGGCGGGTCATAATACCTCACATATAACCATTGTGATATTGAATTTGTACGGTCGGTTTACATGACCTGTGCAGTAAGGGTGATAACCCAATCCTTAGAAGCCAATGCTTCCACATAGATGATGATTGTCATAAGCTGGCGACTTATAGTCAAAAGTCAAGCCGGGTTAAGCATAAAACACTTATATACATTTGAGATATAATCCAAAAAAAGGTCTCAAGTTAAACCAAAAATTGTTTGCAAAAAGACTTAAAAATTTAAGGCTTCTGATTCGTATACGATCAGAAAACCGTTCCAAAGGGGTTGAGCTAAGATTCGAATATGATCATATAGCCCCCAGTGGCTTTGGCGTTGCCGATCAAGAGGGTACCGACAGCTATGTTCTCTTTGGTTCGAATACGACCTATGTTTGAATAGGAAGCCCCCAAATGACCTTGAGAGTTGTTTAACGATGCTGATTCGAATATGATCCACATCGGACCCAAAAGAGGTTAAGCTATGATTCGGATTCGATCAAGAAGCCCCCTAGTGAGTTTGGCAGTGTGCCGATCAAAAGGGTTTCGATAGTTATGTTCTCTTTGGTTCGAATACGACCTATGTTTGAACAGGAATCCCCCAAGTGACCATGTATTAGCATTGCACCTATCAAGAGGGTACCGACAGCTATGCTCGATGAGCAGGAAGCCCCCAAGTGACCATAATAAGATAAGACGTAAGGCAGGATACCTATGTTTGAACCGCGCATCATGGCAGCAAGTTCTTTTTGGCAACCATTAATTTTTCTTAGAACTCAAACTTGCGAGAGATTAATTCTTTTTGAACCAGAACTTTAAACCGGATTTTAAAGACTTCAAAACTTTGTGGGAGACAGATTGTCCTTGAGCCAGATGTTTGAACTGGATTTGAGAGCTTAAAAGTTTTGTAAGAGACAAGTTTACCTTGAGCCCGATGTGTGAACCGGATTTGAGAGCTTCAAAGCTTTGCCGGAGAGAGATTGTCCTTGAGCTGGGTTTTAAACCGGAATCTTTATTTTGAACTGATAATTTTCTGATGGACTTTAAATTTTCATCAATATGGTGGTGTCCTCCGGAACCGGGTTATCATTCCCTCCAATGACCCGGAGTTCCCGAGTCATGTCATTGTAGCCCCCGAGTCTTAAGACTACTCGAGGAGTTGGCTTGAGACTCTCCATATTTGACCGTGATATCAACCGGTATGAGTCATTCAACATCTCAATGATATAATTTCTCCTGCACTGGAGAACTTGCAAGCCAGAGTAATTGCTCTTTTAAAGAAAGCATATATAATATAAAATATACTGGATGGATTTCACCTAATGCATCAGGTCAGTAATTATCACCGCGGAGTTGACGATCACCATGGTGAAGCTGAAATCAATCACGTCTGAGTCGGCCGCAGGAGCAGACAGATGAGTCGGCCGTGGTGTTGTAAGCCGGTGTGGACGAGCAAGTTGTCCTCCTCATTGTAAGCCGGCGCGGACGCGTGAACCGGTCGCGAGAGCGGGCGGGCGAGTCGTCTGTGGCGTTGTAAGGTGGCGCGGACGGGCAAGTTGTCCTCCTCGTTGTAAGCCGGCGTAGACGCGTGAACCGGCCGCGAGAGCGGGCGGGCGAGTTGCCTGTGGCGTTGTAAGGCGGCACGGACGGGCAAGTCGGCCGACGTGTTGATGCAAAACGGACCGCAACACACATGTCCAAGAAGGTGTACGTGCATCCGCGATATAACGGCATAAACAATTATCCTGTGTAAAAATGTTACAGGGCAGAGTAATTGTTCTTTGACAAAAATGAATATATGACAAAAAATATACTTAGAGGGATGTCACCGGATTCGCCCGAACAACAGATGAGTCGGCAGCGGTGTTGTAAGCCAGTGCGGATGAGAGAGTCGTCCGCAGTATTTGTAAGCCGGTGCGGGAATCCGTTGAGTAAGGACAACCACATATGCCAAATAATGTTTGGCGTGTCTCCATCTCCATGGTATAGTACCACTTTGTGATGGATAATTTTCCTGCATATAAAAAACAACAGGGCAAAGTAGCTTTGATTGGATGAATTAATATGTGCTTAAAAATAAGGTAAATGGCACCTGGTTTTTGTCAGAGGTTGATCCAGTTATGATAACAAGGTGACCATAAAAATCAGCCGGTAGGTACAGTCAGCCGCGGCATTATAAACGGTGCAGACAAAAAAATCAATCACAAGCGCAGTAAGCCGTGCGGACGGCGAGTCAATCGCGGGCACGGTTCCGGTTAGTTGATGTAAACCGGGTCATAGGGACGACGACTTGCACACGTTCGTTCACCGAGCAGTATGGCACGGACGAAACGCCATTACAAAAACATTGCCAGTGCGCTCCACACCCACAGTATAACGCCTTATCTGATTTTGTTCGGACGACTGATGATCCGTAAGTAGCACCCATAGATAACTTTTTCAACCGGCTCACACTCCAACCAGGCCCTTTTCCTTTCTTTCTTTCCTCGCATAAGCAGATGGCCGAAGCAGACCGCAAGGGCGGCTCGATCGTAAAAACTGAGCTCGTGGCAGATCTGACTCCGGGTCGTGTGCTGTCAATGCACGGCACCTGTCCGAGTCCAAGTTGCAGGCGGCCATGACGAAGTCGACCGAATCCTTCTCTTGTCTGTTTACTCTACGTACATCCACATCTCAAGTTGTCCTAAAAAAGTCGAGTATCACGTGGAGTAGCAATCAATTCTTGTTCTCCGTGCTGGTCATGTAGTAGCACTACGGTGGTTCACGTATCAGTAGCTGCCGTCAGTGGACATGTCCATTGAAAAAGAGTAAAAAAACTGATTTGGATGCTTTAGCACTGGATTCTTCCCTTAAGTAATTCCTTGATCTCTTTTTGAATATTCCATGTGAGACAACTTCTGCGACGACTCCCCATGCGATGTCTTTTTAGGCTGGAGAGATACGGCGTACGCCCGTGACTTCGATTTTGATGGTAATATAATCAGTTTTGCTAAAGCACATCTAAATGTGCCATAAGTATTACACATCTAAGTCCTATGTCATTGATCTTACGTCGAGATTCGTGTGGATATTTTTCTTTTTCTTTTTTTTCTCTTTCTGCTTGATTCACTCACTTAGATGTGCAATAATTAAAACACATCTAGATATGCCCTAGACACACCCTAATATAATAGCAGTCACGACGACTCAGAAACAAGTAACAGCAACAGCGCTTGACAGGCGGCGATAGCTTGGCTCAAGGACAGTAGTGGCGGCCCGACTTCCGAATAGCCGCGGGGACAGCAGCTCGAGGCCGCAGTAGAAGCGGCTCATCATGCGGCAAGCAGCTCAAAACAAAGACGTGGCAGGTCAACCCAGGCGGTTTTGACTCTTCGGCCGGGTTGTAGTCGGTTTCGATGAGACACAGCAACCGACGTAGCCTCTATAGATCACGGCGGCTTACAGTAGCGCCGTAGTGCACAGGTGTAACCCTAAAATAGTCTTCATCTCACACCCGCCACTGCAGGACCCTTTGTCAATCTTGACTGATAAACTTGTAGCTGATGTGAATTTTCTACGCCGGTTTAAACCAGAAAAATTGTGAACTTCTCGAACCCTAGAAAGTATCCCTCCAAGAACTCAATACCACCGTGCGCGAGCCCCACAGTGGGCGCCAACTGTCGTGGAATTGTCACGGCAGATGTCCTAGTGTAAGGACTTAGTCGCGAGGCCAATGCATCTATGTGGTACCTTGAAGGGGTTGAGCGGAATCGAGAGACACAACACACAAGACGAGGATTTAGACAGCTTCGGGCCCCTGGAAACATCATCCGGTAATAACCCTACGTGCTGTTTGTGGCTAGGTCTCATTATGATCATGAGGGAGTCGCCGTAAGCCGGCTCTCCTCTTTGTGTCTAGCCCTAGATATTGTTTCTTGTTGCTTGTCCCTCTTTGGGGAGCTCTGCCCCTCCTTATATAAGTTGAAGGCGCGGCTTACATGTAGAGTCCTATTAGGATTAGAACTAACTTATTCTCTATTACAAGTCGGATACAAGTACGGGTCTTGCTTCCTCGTAAAGGAAATATTCCTCATGCCTTCTGTCTTAAGCCGGCCTACCATAATATGAGCCGGCCTACTAGGCCTTGGGCCTAGTCTTCTACGTGACCCGCCGTCGGGGTCATTTGTGAGTCGTCTGACCAGTGAGCCGCCAGACCCGTGAGTCGCCAGTCCTCCGGCGGGTCATCGGTGAAGCACCAAGTCCGACCGGGTCATACTTCCGGCCTGATCATACCGCGGGGTACATCCCCGACATCCCACTCACTTCTTTCAAGAGAAACTCCTTCTCTAGAAAGGATCCATTCTTAGAAACAAAGATCTTGCCTTCGGATCTATGATAGAAGGTGTACCCAACAGTTTCTTTTGGGTATCCTATGAAGACACACTTCTTCGATTTGGGTTTGAGCTCATCAGGCTGAAACTTTTTGACATAAGCATCGCAACCCCAAACTTTAAGAAATGACAGCTTAGGTTTCTTGCTAAACCACAGTTCATACTATGTCATCTCAAAGGATTTAGACGGTGCCCTATTTAACGTGAATGCAACTGTCTCTAATGCATAACTCCAAAACGATAGTGGTAATTCGGTAAGAGACATTATAGATTGCACCATATCTAATAAAGTACGATTACGATGTTCGGACATGCCATTATGCTGTGGTGTTTCAGGTGACATGAGTTTGTGAAACTAGTCCACATTGTTTTAAATGAAGGCCAAACTCGTAACTCAAATATTCACCTCTGCGATCAAGTCGTAGAAACTTTATTTTCTTGTTACGATGATTCTCCACTTTACTCTGGAATTCTTCGAACTTTTCAAATGTTTCAGACTTGTGTTTTATCAAGTAGATATACCCATATCTGCTTAAATCATCTGTGAAGGTCAGAAAATGACGATACCCGCCACGAGCCTCAACACTCGTCGGACTGCATACATTAGTATGTATTATTTCCAATAAGTTAGTTGCTCGCTCCATTGTTCCAGAGAATGTAGTCCTGGTCATCTTGCCCATGAGGCATGGTTCGCAAGCATCAAGTGATTCATAATCAAATGATTCCAAAAGCCCATCAACATGGAGTTTCTTCATGCGCTTTACACCAATATGACCTAAACGGTAGTGCCACAAATAAGTTGCACTATCATTATTAACTTTGCATCTTTTGGCTTCAATATTATGAATATGTGTATCACTATGATCGAGATTCAATAAATCATTTATATTAAGTGTATGACCATAGAAGGTTTTATTCATGTAAATAGAACAATAGTTATTCTTTGACTTAAATGAATAACCGTTTTGTAATAAACATGATCCAATCATATTGATGCTCAACGCAAACACCAAATAACATTTATTTTAGGTTCAACACTAACCCCAGAGGTAAAAGGAGTGTGAGATGGTGATCTTATCAACCTTGGAATCATTTCCAACACACATCGTCACCTCGTCCTTAACTAGTCTCTGTTTATTTTGCAACTCCTATTTCGAGTTACTAATCTTAGCAACTGAACCGGTATCAAATACCCTGGGGTTACTATGAACACTAGTAAAGTACACATCAATAACATGTATACCAAATATACTTTTGTTCACTTTGCCATCCTTCTTATCCGCCAAGTATTTGGGCTACTTTCGTTTCCAGTGACCATTCCCTTTGCAGTAGAAGTACTCAGTTTCAGGCTTAGGTCTAGGTTTGGGTTTCTTCATGGGAGTGGCAACTTGCTTGCCATTCTTGAAGTTCTCTTTCTTTCCCTTGCCCTTTTACTTGAAACTAATGGTCTTGTCAACCATCAACACTTGATGCTTTTTCTTGATTTCTACCTTCGCTGATTTCAGCATCGCGAAGAGCTTGGGAATTGTTTCCATTAGCCCTTGCATATTATAGTTCATCACAAAGTTCTAGTAACTTGGTGATAGTGACTAGAGAACTCGGCCAAGCACTATCTTATCTGGAAGATTAACTCCCACTTGATTCAAGCGATTATAGTACTCAGACATTCTGAGCACATGCTTACTAGCTGAGCTATTCTCCTCCATCTTATAGGAGAAGTGAAGGAAATATGCCCTAGAGGCAATAATAAAGTTATTATTTATTTCTTAATAATCATGATAAATGTTTATTATTCATGCTAGAATTGTATTAACCGGAAACATAATACATGTGTGAATACATAGACAAACAAAGTGTCACTAGTATGCCTCTACTTGACTAGCTCGTTAATCAAAGATGGTTATGTTTCCTAACCATGAACAAGTGGTTGTTATTTGATTAACGGGATCACATCATTAAGTGAATGATCTGATTGACATGACCCATTCCATTAGCTTAGCACCCGATCATTTAGTATGTTGCTATTGCTTTCTTCTTGACTTATACATGTTCCTATAACTATGAGATTATGCAACTCCCGTTTGCCGGAGGAACACTTTGTGTGCTACCAAACGTCACAACGTAACTGGGTGATTATAAAGGAGCTCTACAGGTGTCTCCAAAGGTAAATGTTGGGTTGGCGTATTTTGAGATTAGGATTTGTCACTCCGATTGTCGGAGATGTATCTCTGGGCCCTCTCGGTAATGCACATCACTTAAGCCTTGCAAGCATTGCAACTAATGAGTTAGTTGCGGGATGATGTATTAAAGAACAAGTAAAGAGACTTGCCAGTAACGAGATTGAACTAGGTATTTGGAATACCGACGATCGAATCTCGGGCAAGTAACATACCGATGACAAAGGGAACAACGTATGTTGTTATGCAGTCTGACCGATAAAGATCTTCGTAGAATATGTAGGAGCCAATATGGGCATCCAGGTCCCGCTGTTGGTTATTGACCGGAGACATGTCTCGGTCATGTCTACATTGTTCTCGAACCCGTAGGGTCCGCACGCTTAAGGTTACGATGACAGTTATATTATGAGTTTATGCATTTTGATGTACCGAAGGTTTTTTGGAGTCCCGGATGTGATCACGGACATGACGAGGAGTCTCGAAATGGTCGAGACATAAAGATTGATATATTGGAAGCCTATGTTTGGATATCGGAAGTGTTCCGGGTGAAATCGGGTATTTACCGGAGTACCGGGAGGTTACCGGAACTCCCAGGGGAGCTAGATGGGCCTTAATGGGCCTTGGTGGAAAAGAGAAGAGGCAGCCCATAGTGGGCCGCGCGCCCCTCCCCTCCCTTGGTCCGAATTGGACAAGGAGAAGGGGCCGGCCCCTCTCTCTCTTTTCCCCCCTCCGCGAGTCCTATTCCAACTAGGATTGGGGGGGGGGGGAATCCTACTCCCAGAGGGAGTAGGACTCTCCTGGCGCGCCCTATGTGGCCGGGCGGCCTCCCCACTTTGGTCCTTTATATACTGAGGCAGAGGCACCCTAGAGACACACAAGTTGATCCACGTGATCTATTCCTTAGCCGTGTGCGGCGCCCCCAGCCACCATAATCCTCGATAATATTGTAGCGGTGCTTAGGCGAAGCCCTGCAGCAGTAGTACGTCAAGATCGTCACCACGCCGTCATGCTGACGGAACTCTTCCCCGACACTTTGCTGGATCAGAGTCCGGGGATCGTCATCGAGCTATACGTGTGCTAGAACTCGGAGGTGCCGTAGTTTCGGTGCTTGATCGGTCGGATCGTGGAGACGTACGACTACATCAACCAAACGCTTCCGTTGTCGATCTACTAGGTATGTAGATCATGCTTCTCCTCTCATTTCTATGCATCACCATGATCTTGCGTGTGCGTAGGAATTTTTTTGAAATTACTACGTTCCCCAACAGTGGCATCAGAGCCTAGGTTTTATATGTTGATGTTATATGCACGAGTAGAACACAAGTGAGTTGTGGGCGATATAAGTCATACTGCTTACCAGCATGTCATACTTTGGTTCGGCGGTATTGTTGGATGAAGTGGCCCAGACCGACATTACGCGTACTCTTACGCCAGACCGGTTCTCCCGACGTGCTTTGCACAGAGGTGGCTTGTGGGTGACAGTTTCTCCAACTTTAGTTGAACCGAGTGTGGCTACGCCCGGTCCTTGCGAAGGTTAAAACAACACCAACTTGACAAACTATCGTTGTGGTTTTGATGCGTAGGTGAGATTGGTTCTTGCTTAAGCCCGTAGCAGCCACGTAAAACTTGCAACAACAAAGTAGAGGACGTCTAACTTGTTTTTGCACGGCATGTTGTGATGTGATATGGTCAAGACATGATGCTAATTTTTTTTGTATGAGATGATCATGTTTTGTAACCGAGTTATCGGCAACTGGCAGGAGCCATATGGTTATCGCTTTATTGTATGCAATGCAATCGCGCTGTAATGCTTTACTTTATCACTAAGCGGTAGCGATAGTCGTGGAAGCATAAGATTGGCGAGACGACAACGATGCTATGATGAAGATCAAGGTGTCCAGCCGGTGACGATGGTGATCATGACGGTGCTTCGGAGATGGAGATCGCAAGCACAAGATGATGATGGCCATATCATATCACTTATATTGATTGCATGTGATGTTTATCTTTTTATGCATCTTATCTTGCTTTGATTGACGGTAGCATTATAAGATGATCTCTCACTAAATTATCAAGAAGTGTTCTCCCTGAGTATGCACCGTTGCCAAAGTTCGTCGTGGCCAGACACCACGTGATGATCGGGTGTGATAAGCTCTACGTCCATCTACAACGGGTGCAAGCCAGTTTTGCACACGCAGAATACTCGGGTTATACTTGACGAGCCTAGCATATGCAGATATGGCCTCGGAACACGGAGACCGAAAGGTCGCGCGTGAATCATATAGTAGATATGATCAACATAACGATGTTCACCATTGAAAACTACTCCATATCACGTGATGATCGGTTATGGTTTAGTTGATTTGGATCACGTGATCACTTGGAGGATTAGAGGGATGTCTGTCTAAGTGGGAGTTCTTTAAGTAATTTGACTAATTGAACTTAAATTTATCATGAACTTAGTACCTGATAGTATCTTGCTTATGTATGTTTGATTGTAGATAGATGGCCCGTGCTGTTGTTCCGTTGAATTTTAATGCGTTCCTTGAGAAAGCAAAGTTGAAAGATGATGGTGCAATTACACGGACTGGGTCCATAACTTGAGGATTATCCTCATTGCTGCACAGAAGAATTACGTCCTGGAAGCACCGCTGGGTGCCAGGCCTGCTGCTGGAGCAACACCAGATGTTATGAACATCTGGCAGAGCAAAGCTGATGACTACTCGATAGTAAAGTGTGCCATGCTTTATGGCTTAGAATCGGGACTTCAACGACGTTTTGAACGTCATGGAGCATATGAGATGTTCCAGGAGTTGAAGTTAATATTTCAAGCAAATGCCCGGATTGAGAGATATGAAGTCTCCAATAAGTTCTATAGCTGCAAGATGGAGGAGAACAGTTCTGTCAGTGAGCATATACTCAAAATGTCTGGGTATAATAATCACTTGATTCAATTGGGAGTTAATCTTCCAGATGATTGCGTCATTGACAGAATTATCCAATCACTGCCACCAAGCTACAAGAGCTTCATGATGAACTATAATATGCAAGGGATGAATAAGACTATTCCCGAGCTCTTCGCAATGTTGAAAGCTGCGGAGGTAGAAATCAAAAAGGAGCATCAAGTGTTGATGGTCAACAAGACCACTAGTTTCAAGAAAAAGGGCAAAGGGAAGAAGAAGGGGAACTTCAAAAAGAACGGCAAGCTAGTTGCTACTCAAGAGAAGAAACCCAAGTCTGGACCTAAGCCTGAAACTGAGTGCTTCTACTGCAAGCAGACTGGTCACTGGAAGCGGAACTGCCCCAAGTATTTGGCGGATAAGAAGGATGGCAAGGTGAACAAAGGTATATGTGATATACATGCTATTGATGTGTACCTTACTAGAGCTCGCAGTAGCACCTGGGTATTTGATACTGGTTCTGTTGCTAATATTTGCAACTCGAAACAGGGACTACGGATTAAGCGAACACTGGCAAAGGACGAGGTGACGATGCGCGTGGGAAATGGTTCCAAAGTCGATGTGATCGCGGTTGGCACGCTACCTCTACATCTACCTTCGGGATTAGTATTAGACCTAAATAATTGTTATTTGGTGCCAGCGTTGAGCATGAACATTATATCTGGATCTTGTTTGATGCGAGACGGTTATTCATTTAAATCAGAGAATAATGGTTGTTCTATTTATATGAGTAATATCTTCTATGGTCATGCACCTTTGGAGAGTGGTATATTTTTGATGAGTCTCGATAGTAGTAACACACATATTCATAATGTTGAAGCCAAAAGATGCAGAGTTGATAATGATAGTGCAACTTATTTGTGGCACTGCCGTTTAGGTCATATCGGTATAAAGCGCATGAAGAAACTCCATACTGATGGACTTTTGGAACCACTTGATTATGAATCACTTGGTACTTGCGAACCGTGCCTCTTGGGCAAGATGACTAAAACACCGTTCTCCGGTACTATGGAGAGAGCAACAGATTTGTTGGAAATCATACATACAGATGTATGTGGTCCGATGAATATTGAGGCTCGTGGCGGATATCGTTATTTTCTCACCTTCACGGATGATTTAAGCAGATATGGGTATATCTACTTAATGAAACACAAGTCTGAAACATTTGAAAAGTTCAAAGAATTTCAGAGTGAAGTTGAAAATCATCGTAACAAGAAAATAAAGTTTCTACGATCTGATCGTGGAGGAGAATATTTTAGTTACGAGTTTGGTGTACATTTGAAACAATGTGGAATAGTTTCGCAACTCACGCCACCCGGAACACCACAGCGCAATGGTGTGTCCGAACGTCGTAATCATACTTTACTAGATATGGTGCGATCTATGATGTCTCTTACTGATTTACCGCTATCGTTTTGGGGTTATGCTTTAGAGACGGCCGCATTCACGTTAAATAGGGAACCATCAAAATCCGTTGAGATGACGCCTTATGAACTATGGTTTGGCAAGAAACCAAAGTTGTCGTTTCTTAAAGTTTGGGGCTGTGATGCTTATGTGAAAAAACTTCAACCTGATAAGCTCGAACCCAAATCGGAGAGATGTGTCTTCATAGGATACCCAAATAGACTGTTGGGTACACCTTCTATCACAGATCCGAAGGCAAGACATTCGTTGCTAAGAATGGATCCTTTCTAGAGAAGGAGTTTCTCTCGAAAGAAGTGAGTGGGAGGAAAGTAGAACTTGACGAGGTAACTGTACCTGCTCCCTTATTGGAAAGTAGTGCATCACAGAAACCTGTTTCTGTGACACCTACACCAATTAGTGAGGAAGCTAATGATAATGATCATGAAACTTCAGAACAAGATACTACTGAACCTCGTAGATCAACCAGAGTAAGATCCGCACTAGAGTGGTACGGTAATCCTGTTCTGGAAGTCATACTACTAGATCATGATGAACCTACGAACTATGAAGAAGCGATGCTGAGCCCAGATTCCGCAAAATGGCTTGAAGCCATGAAATCTGAGACGGGATCCATGTATGAGAACAAAGTCTGGACTTTGGTTGACTTGCCCGATGATCGGCAAGCAATTGAGAATAAATGGATCTTCAAGAAGAAGACTGACGCCGACGGTAATAATACTGTCTACAAAGATCGACTTGTCGCAAAAGGTTTTCGGCAAGTTCAAGGGATTGACTACGATGAGACCTTCTCACCCGTAGCGATGCTTAAGTCTGTCCGAATCATGTTAGCAATTGCCGCATTTTATGATTATGAAATTTGACAGATGGATGTAAAAACTGCATTCCTGAATGGGTTTCTGGAAGAAGAGTTGTATATGATGCAACCGGAAGGTTTTGTCGATCCAAAGGGAGCTAACAAAGTGTGCAAGCTCCAGCGATCCATTTATGGACTGGTGCAAGCCTCTCGGAGTTGGAATAAACGCTTTGATAGTGTGATCAAAGCATTTGGTTTTATATAGACTTTCGGAGAAGCCTGTATTTACAAGAAAGTGAGTGGGAGCTCTGTAGCATTTCTGATATTATATGTAGATGACATATTACTGATTGGAAATGATATAGAATTTCTGGATAGCATAAAGGGATACTTGAATAAGAGTTTTTCAATGAAAGACCTCGGTGAAGCTGCTTACATATTAGGAATAAAGATCTATAGAGATAGATCAAGACGCTTAATTGGACTTTCACAAAGCACATACCTTGACAAGATTTTGAAGAAGTTCAAAATGGATCAAGCAAAGAAAGGGTTCTTGCCTGTGTTACAAGGTGTGAAGTTGAGTCAGACTCAATGCCCGACCACTGCAGAAGATAGAGAGAAAATGAAAGATGTTCCCTATGCTTCAGCCATAGGATCTATCATGTATGCAATGCTGTGTACCAGACCTGATGTGTGCCTTGCTATAAGTCTAGCAGGGAGGTACCAAAGTAATCCAGGAGTGGATCACTGGACAGCGGTCAAGAACATCCTGAAGTACCTGAAAAGGACTAAGGATATGTTTCTCATATATGGAGGTGACAAAGAGCTCATCGTAAACGATTACATTGATGCAAGCTTTGACACTGATCCGGACGATTCTAAATCACAAACCGGATACGTGTTTACATTAAACGGTGGAGCTGTCAGTTGGTGCAGTTCTAAACAAAGCGTTGTGGCGGGATCTACATGTGAAGCGGAGTACATAGCTGCTTCAGAAGCAGCAAACGAAGGAGTCTGGATGAAGGAGTTCATATCTGATCTAGGTGTCATACCTAGTGCATCGGGTCCAATGAAAATCTTTTGTGACAATACTGGTGCAATTGCCTTGGCAAAGGAATCCAGATTTCACAAGAGAACCAAACACATCAAGAGACGCTTCAATTCCATCCGGGATCGAGTCCAGGTGGGAGACATAGAGATTTGCAAGATACATACGGATCTGAATATTGCAGACCCGTTGACTAAGCCTCTTCCACGAGCAAAACATGATCAGCACCAAGGCTCCATGGGTGTTAGAATCATTACTGTGTAATCTAGATTATTGACTCTAGTGCAAGTGGGAGACTGAAGGAAATATGCCCTAGAGGCAATAATAAAGTTATTATTTATTTCCTTATAATCATGATAAATGTTTATTATTCATGCTAGAATTGTATTAACCGGAAACATAATACATGTGTGATACATAGACAAACAAAGTGTCACTAGTATGCCTCTACTTGACTAGCTCGTTAATCAAAGATGGTTATGTTTCCTAACCATGAACAAGTGGTTGTTATTTGATTAACGGGATCACATCATTAAGTGAATGATCTGATTGACATGACCCATTCCATTAGCTTAGCACCCGATCGTTTAGTATGTTCTTATAACTATGAGATTATGCAACTCCCGTTTGCCGGAGGAACACTTTGTGTGCTACCAAACGTCACAACGTAACTAGGTGATTATAAAGGAGCTCTACAGGTGTCTCCAAAGGTAAATGTTGGGTTGGCGTATTTCGAGATTAGGATTTGTCACTCCGATTGTCGGAGAGGTATCTCTAGGCCCTCTCGGTAATGCACATCACTTAAGCCTTGCAAGCATTGCAACTAATGAGTTAGTTGCGGGATGATGTATTACATAATGAGTAAAGAGACTTGCCAGTAACGAGATTGAACTAGGTATTTGGAATACCGACGATCGAATCTCGGGCAAGTAACATACCGATGACAAAGGGAACAACGTATGTTGTTATGCGGTCTGACCGATAAAGATCTTCGTAGAATATGTAGGAGCCAATATGGGCATCCAGGTCCCGCTGTTGGTTATTGACCGGAGACATGTCTCGGTCATGTCTACATTGTTCTCGAACCCGTAGGGTCCGCACGCTTAAGGTTACGATGACAGTTATATTATGAGTTTATGCATTTTGATGTACCGAAGGTTGTTCGGAGTCCCGGATGTGATCACGGACATGACGAGGAGTCTCGAAATGGTCGAGACATAAAGATTGATATATTGGAAGCCTATGTTTGGATATCGGAAGTGTTCCGGGTGAAATCGGGATTTTACCGGAGTACCGGGAGGTTACCGGAACCCCCCGGGGAGCTAGATGGGCCTTAATGGGCCTTGGTGGAAAAGAGAAGAGGCAGCCCATAGTGGGCCGCACGCCCCTCCCCTCCCTTGGTCCGAATTGGACAAGGAGAGGGGGCCGGCCCCTCTCTCTCTTTTCCCCCCTTCGCGAGTCCTATTCCAACTAGGATTGGGGGGGGGGGGGGGAATCCTACTCCCAGAGGGAGTAGGACTCTCCTGGTGCGCCCTATGTGGCCGGCCGGCCTCCCCCTTTGGTCCTTTATATATTGAGGCAGAGGCACCCTAGAGACACACAAGTTGATCCACGTGATCTATTCCTTAGCCGTGTGCGGCGCCCCCAGCCACCATAGTCCTCGATAATATTGTAGCGGTGCTTAGGCGAAGCCCTGCAGCAGTAGTACGTCAAGATCGTCACCACGCCATCGTGCTGACGGAACTCTTCCCCGACACTTTGCTGGATCGGAGTCCGGGGATCGTCATCGAGTTGTACGTGTGCTAGAACTCGGAGGTGCCGTAGTTTCGGTGCTTGATCGGTCGGATCGTGGAGACGTACGACTACATCAACCAAACGCTTCCGTTGTCGATCTACTAGGTATGTAGATCATGCTCCTCCTCTCGTTGCTATGCATCACCATGATCTTGCGTGTGCGTAGGAATTTTTTTGAAATTACTACGTTCCCCAACAAAAAGTACTTGTCAGAGGTCTCATACCTCTTAAAACGGACATGAGTCTGAAATACCAATTTCAGCTCTTAGAACATCTCATATGCTCCGTGGTGTCTGAAATCCCGGTTCTAAGCCGTAAAGCATGGTGCACTAAACTATCAAGTAGTCATCATATCGAGCATTGTCAAGCGTTCATAACGTTTGCATCTGCTCCTGCAATAGGTATGTCACCTAGCGGTGCATCAAGGACATAATTCTTCTGTGCAGCAATGAGGATAATCCTTAGATCACGGACCCAGTCCGCATCATTGCTACTATCATCTTTCAACTTAGTTTTCTCTAGGAACATATCAAAAATAAAACGGGGAACTACATCGCGAGCTATTGATCTACAACATAATTTGCAAATACTATCAAGACTAAGTTCATGATAAATTAAAGTTCAATTAATCATATTACTTAAGAACTCCCATTTAGATATACATCCCTCTAGTCATCTAAATGATCACGTGATCCATATCAACTAAACCATGTTCGGTCATCACGTGAGATGGAGTAGTTTTCAATGATGAACATCACTATGTTGATCATATCTACTATATGATTCACGCTCGACCTTCCGGTCTCAGTGGTCCGAGGCGATATCTGCATATGCTAGGCTCGTCTAGTTTAACCCCAGTATTCTGCGTATACAAAACTGGCCTGCACCCGTTGTATGTGAATGTAGAGCTTAACACACCCGATCATCACGTGGTGTCTCAAAACGACGAACTATAGCAACGGTGCATACTCGGGGAGAACACTTATACCTTGAAATTTAGTGAGAGATCATCTTATAATTAATGTTACCGTCGTACTAAGCAAAATAAGATGCATAAAAGATAAACATCACATGCAATCAAAATAAGTGATATGATATGGCCATCATCATCTTGTGCCTTTGATTTCCATCTCCAAAGCACCGTGATGATCACTATCGTCACCGGCTTGACACCTTGATCTCCATCGTAGCATCATTGTCGCCTCGCCAACTATTGCTTGTACGACCATTGCTACCGCTTAGTGATAAAGTAAAGCAATTACATGGCGATTGTATTTCATATAATAAAGCAACAACCATAAGGCTCCTGCCAGTTGTCGATAACTTTTACAAAACATGATCATCTCATACAACAATTTATATCTCATCACGTCTTGACCATATCACATCACAACATGCCCTGCAAAAACAAGTTAGACGTCCTCTACTTTGTTGATGCAAGTTTTACGTGGCTGCAACGGGCTTCTAGCAAGAATCGTTCTTACCTACACATAAAAACCACAAAGATTTTTCGTCAAGTGTGCAGTTTTAACCTTCAACAAGGACCGGGCGTAGTCAAACTCGATTCAACTAAAGTTAGAGAAACTGACATCCGCTAGCCACCTGTGTGCGTAGCACGCCGATAGAACCAGTCTCATGAACACGGTCATGTAATGTCGGTCTGGGCCGCTTCATCCAACAATACCGCCGAATCAAAGTAAGGCGTTGCTGGTAAGCAGTATGACTATTATCGTCCACAACTCATTGTGTTCTACTCGTGCATATAACATCTACGCATAGACCTGGCTCGGATGCCACTGTTGGGGAACGTAGTATTTCAAAAAAATTCCTACGATCAGCAAGATCTATCTAGGAGAAGCATAGCAACGAGCGGGGAGAGTGTGTCCACGTACCCTCGTACACCAAAAGCAGAAGCGTTTAGTAACGCGGTTGATGTAGTAGAACGTCTTCGCGATCCAAACGATACAAGAACTGAACGTACGGCACCTTTGTATTCAGCACACGTTCATCTCGATGATGTCCCTCGAGCTCTTGATCCAGTTGAGGGCGAGGGAGAGTTCCGTCAGCACGATGGCGTGGCGACGATGATGATGAAGTTACCGGCGCATGGCTTCGCCTAAGCACTACGACGATATGATCGAGGTGTGTAACTGTGGAGGGGGCGCTGCACACGGCTAGGAACAATTGATTTGTGTTCTAGGGGTGCCCTCCCCACGTATATAAAGGAGGGATAGGAAGGGAGGGAGCCTAGGGCACTCCCAAGTAGGAGGAATCCTACTTGGGCCCCTAGTCCAGTTCTCTCCCCCCCCCCTCCTTACCATATTTGGACAAAGGGGAAAGGAAGGATGGGGGAGGGGGAGGAAGTAGGAGTCCTACTTCATACTTTCCTTTTCCTCCTCTCCTTTCCCTTTCTCCCCACGTGGCTGGCCCTATAGGGGGCGCACCAGCCCCTTGTGGGCTGGTGTGTTCCCTTACTTGGCCCATTAAGCCCATATCTTTGCCGGGGGTTGCCCGGAACCACTTCCGGTGACCGGTATCACCCGGAACACTTCCGGTGTCCAAATACTATCGTTCTTATGGATATTTACCTCTCGACCATTTCGAGTTTCGAGAGTCCTCGTCATGTTTGTGATTTCATCCGGGACTCCGAACAAACTTCGGTCACCAAAAACACACAACTCATAATACAAATTGTCATCGAACGTTAAGCGTGCGGACCCTACGGGTTCGAGAACTATGTTGACATGACCGAGACACATCTCCAGTCAATAACCAATAGTGGAACCTGGATGCTCATATTGGCTCCTACATATTCTACGAAGATCTTTATCGGTCAAACTGCATAACAACATACGTTGTTCCCTTTGTCATCAGTATGTTTCTTGCCCGAGATTCGATCGTCGGTATCATCATACCTAGTTCAATCTCGTTACCGGCAAGTCTCTTTACTCCTTCTGTAATGCATCATCCCGCAACTAACACATTAGTCACATTGCTTGCAAGGCTTATAGTGATGTGCATTACCGAGAGGGCCCAGAGATACCTCTCTGATACTCGGAGCGACAAATCTTAATCTCGATCTATGCCAACTCAACAAACACCATCGGAGACACCTGTAGAGCATCTTTTATAATCACCCAGTTACTTGTGACGTTTGATAGCACACTAAGTGTTCCTCCGGTATTCGGGAGTTGCATAATCTCATAGTCATAGGAACATGTATAAGTCATGAAGAAAGCAATAGTAATAAACTAAACGATCATAGTGCTAAGCTAACGGATGGGTCTTGTCTATCACATCATTCTCTAATGATGTCATCCCATTCATCAAATGACAACACATGTCTATGGCTAGGAAACTTAACCATCTTTGATTAACGAGCTAGTCAAGTAGAGGCATACTAGGGACACTCTGTTTGTCTATGTATTCACACATGTACTAAATTTCTGGTTAATACAATTCTAGCATGAATAATAAACATTTATCATGATATAAGGAAATATAAATAACAACTTTATTATTGCCTCTAGGGCATATTTCCTTCAATCTTGTGAAGTGTATGTGGATCCACAATGAAAACCAAAGAGCAAATGTTTGAGTTGTGCACTTAAAATAAATTTTATGCATGAACTATGTAATTTGACTATTAACATTTGTTATTTACATGTGACATTGACATGTATGATGGACGTGCATGGATTTGCATGATTTGAGAGCCCGGATTTGAGATATGTCATTGCCGGGCATAAGATATGCGGGCCCGTCCGGATGCGTCCGTGAGCATTTTTTGGCAAGGGGAATATATTAATATCGTAGAGATACCAATTACACCCAGACTCTGCAACAATACAATACCCTAGTGGCACTACGGATGCACACAGCCAAAAAAAGTTAAGAAAGAAAAGTCCCGCTACAGTGATCTAGTCCTAGAAGCAGCAGTACAAACCCCACCAAGACAACACTTGAAGTCCAAATTCTCAAAAAGCGACGCCTCGAAGAAGGAAACAGTGCACAAGCGCCGTCATCGCCCGATAATAGATAATAAGTTTTCACCCTGAAGAAAGTCCACTCTCTCAAAACAATGCCTTCAAAAAGGCCATTGTCAGGCACAACCAATTAACGCCAGACCTTGGATTTTCACCCTGAAAGATAAGACCTTGAACAAATTCACAAAATTGCGAAAAAACAAAAACTCATAAATAATAATAATAATAAACAATATGGGAAAACTAAAAAAAGGTTGTGAATTTTTGAAAAAGTTCATCAATTGAGAAAAGTTCACAGATTTGAAAATGTCCACAAATTTAGAAAAAAATCATGAGTTATAAAAAGTTTGTGGATTTGAAGAGTTCATGAATTTAAACAAAGTTCATAATTTTCAAAAAATGTATCATAATTAAAAACATAAAGGACCTTGATAAGTGCCACACGCGTGGAACGAAGCAATTCCGCCTTTACATTTTTGGATTTTTTTTCCGAATGGTAATTTTAGTTGTAAAAACGCTAGGGTAGTATTACTTTGTTTCACATGTGTGGCACTTATCATTTGGGAGCATAAAAAGGTCACAATTCGATATAAAAAATTAAAATAAATACAAAAAAGTAAATGGAAATAAAAACAAACAAATAACATGCAAAAACAACAACAACGACAACAACGACGACGACAACGACAACAACGACAACGACAACAACCGACAACGACAACAACAACAACGACAACAACAACAACGACAACAACAACAACGACAACGACGACAACGACAACGACAACAACAACGACAACAACAACGAGAACGACGACAACGACGACAACAACAACGACGACGACGACGACGACGACGACGACGACGACGACGACGACGACGACGACAACGACGACGACGACGACGACAACAATAACAACAACAACAACAACAACAACAACAACAACAACAATCGGTGAAAAAAAATAAACTGCTGTATACGATTGGGAGCGGGCGCTTCATAACGAGGGAGCTCTTAATCCGCGCTTTTAGCGCCGGTTAGGAGAACTGGCGCCCGCAGCGCTCGTAGCTGGGCTGTATCTGCAATCGGCCCATACTAGTTAGTTCGATGCTATAAAAAAGATTGTTACGTTAAAACACTGGTAGTAGCGGGACTCCAACTCCTTTCGCTAGAGAGAATACGAAGTCGCAAATAACCACCAGACAAAACTCCCTTTGACAAACAATAACGGGAAGGAGCTCTATTTGACCTTCTTCTAGTACAGCATTAAGATATACTATTATATACCTTATATAAATTATATGAAAAAATGTAAACTTTGAAAAGAAATTCAAGATACTTTTTAAAACCACGAATTTTCGAAACTATTCAAAAAAAAGATTCATACAAATTGAAAAACAAATCATGAAATTTCAAAATATGTTCACAAATTTGAAGAAAGTTCATCGAATCTGAAAAAAGTTCATCATATTTGAAAAAACGTTCATGCAATTAAAAAAAGTTCATCAAATTTAAAGAAAGTTTGCCCAAATTGAAAATTCGGTGAACTGTTTTGATTTTTATGATTTTGAGAAAAAGTTCATCGATTTTGAAAAAAAAAGTTCAGATATCAATAAAGTTCATCGAATCGGAAAAAAGTTCATCAAATCTGGTTCAAATATGAAAACATGGAAAAAGTTCGTCGATGTTGAAAAAAAAATCAAACAAGAATTTTCTTACGTGCACCCCGCAATTAGTCCCACAACCCAGTCAGCACCGCACGATTTGTCCACAAATCTCAATCTAACAGCCATCATTGATCTAACAATTCTATGATGTGGACTTAGCAATTTCCAATGACTGAGCGTACTTCACCGAGGATAACACCCCACATCCCGCATCGGCAACTCCACAATCACGCAACACATGCAATCTGAACTATCATCAGTTAACCTCTCTCCCTTCATCAGCGCTCACCTCTCAACCTAATCAATTCCCGTACGAAACCTTCATCCAAACTCTTCCGGTTCTCCTGGCGGCGATGATGGCAGGCGACAGCGCGCGGCGAGCTCCGGGCGGCGGGATGTGGGGCGCGGGGCCTAGGCGTGCCTCGCGCGACGCGGCTGGCAACGGGCGGGACGAGGCAGTGGCTCTGTGCATCACCTGCGCAGGCGCATGGCAGTTGTGCCCGACCAGAGACCGTCGACAGCGTACGCGGTGGGTGGGGTTCGGACAGCAGGGCCCACGCGAGCTAGCGCATCGCGGCGACAGGCTCGGCCAGCATGGCTGGTGTACGGGGCACGAGGCGCACTGGTGAGCGGCGGCCTAGCTCGACCAAGCTGGTGGCTTCGCTAATGACGCCGACGATCACGCGAGGATATCTCTCGGCTTGGCTTCTCGCCCGAGTGGTGCCACACGCACTCGCTGACCCACCATGTTTGTGCCATTCTCAGTCTCAGCTGCTCCTCTCCATGTGGTAGCGGCAGCGGTGCATCTATCCATGGAGCGGCGGCTCCGTGCACATCCTCTGAATGATGCCTCTTTGCCGCGTGTGGTGCTGTTGCTCTGTTTGTGTGATGGGTGAGGGGCGGCTTGTGCTTGCTTGTGCCTGGCGAGTGCCAGACTGCACCTGCTGCTACCGAGTGCGGAGAAGCAGTTCACTACAAAGTACAGTATTACGAATTTTATGGCCACTTCTAATGATACTATGATTCTTTCAGTACCAGTTTTTACCTATGCAACTAAAGTCTAATTGTTGCAGGAAATTATATTCATAGATGCTCCCAAGAATTTGAACATCTGGGTGTTAAGGGGCATGACCTATGTGACAAGCTATACCCCATCATCCACTCCGACCTAAAGCCAAAGCAAGAAGAGGAAATGGAGCGACTTGGTCTTCTCCGTTCTCTTGTTGCATTCTCTAGGAATCATAAATACTACTTGCATATCTGACTATTTTACTATTTTAATCTTGGTAAGCTGCCATAAATATCTTTTTGGTGATAATGAAATCCTAATGAAGGTCGGGTGATTCTGCCTCGCGAGGTTGTCCAAGATCGCCTCCGAAAAGGTGAAACTAGTAGAACCACAAGGTCCTTGTCGACAGTTTCAGTAAGCCCACTTTTGCTAACATGATCAAAATAAGAAATATACAGATAATAGTCCTTGGCTGACAAGCTTAAATATATTCTTCTGTAATTTAGTTTTTTTTCTTTGCGGGCTTACTAGCTACAGTGCACCTGAGCTGTATAGAAATGAAGTGTTCGACACGAGTACGCATGCACATTCGTCTTCATCCTTTACAAGGTCAGTCTAACTTTCTGTTCCACACGTTGTTATGGTGCAATGTGCACAAATCAACACGGACCTATTGCAGTTAAGATTCTTTTTATTTATAACCAAGTATAATCAACATTACATTTGGCCTCATGTTGACATGTAAGTTAACCATAAACAATCTTTTCATATCCCATTATGACCATGGAGCAAGAATACTTACAATGATCTTTTTCCTTTTAAAAAAAGGTGGTATCACGCAAAAAGGGTAGTATCATGCAACTATTTTTCTTTTGTCTGCATTATTAATCAGCTTCCATGGTTAAGGATTTTTTTTCCCTGATTGCAGGATGTTGTCGTGAATTTTATCCCACCCATTGCTTTGGAGATCAGCTCTGGCTGCAGCAAAAGTGTCCCATTATTACTCTGTTACTAAAATAGCTGGTATGCCAAAAATAGCAAAAACAGAGAAGATTTTTAGTGATTTATTGCACGTATTTTATTCTTATCTTCTAGAACAATATTTATGCAACCCATATTGTAGTTCTTTTATACCAGTTAAGTTTATTATTCAACAAAATTCCTTTTCACCGAAATAAGAACCATGTAATGCTTACAATTTAATCTGGTCATCTAGAAAACTAAATGAGTTAATGTTATGCATAGTATCTTTTGATTATGATGAATGGTGCACTCGACTCGGAAAATGTTTCCAGTATTATTTGTCAATTTCCCGTGTATGTAATTACTAAAAAAAATTGGTTCATAGCATTACCTATTTGATAGGAAAAAACTTGAATACCATGGTTCTCAATATGCTCACTAGAGTTTTAGTCCGAGTAAACTTTTTGTGTTACAACATTGTTAAACATCTTTATTGCCTCTCTTATGTTGGTGCATCTTTCTATTTTGTTCATATTATTGATATATTTTTCCTAGGATGAATGTTGATTGTGTTCACATGATAATACGTCAGGGTGGACACGGTCCGGGCCGGTCCAGTCCCTGACCGAGCCACCATTTGGACCGGCCGCCGGCGGACCGGACCGAGCAGCGCGGCGGTCCTCTTTTCCTGGACCGGACCTGCGGCGGTAAAGCTCGGGCCAGACTGAGAGGACCGACGGTGCCGGCGAGGTCGTGACCACGGCAGCCGCGAGAGACGTCTCCTGCGAGCTCCTGGACTCGGTCGAGAACGACGACGGTTCAGCAGCAACTGGACGCGGTGGCGCTGGCGGGCCGCGAGTTTTACATGCGCACGTTTGTTGTTTTGCAATTTTTCCGCTACATGCAAGCAATTTAACGCGTGCATGAGCCAACGATTTTGTGCGTACTGGCCTTGCCGTGATTAGAGGATCAAGTTTTACGTGGGGTTAGTCGTGGGATGACGCCGTAATTGACTGATCAATCCTCGTTTATCTGGTCAACGAAAAGAAGGAAAGAAAGAAACGGCCCACGATTTTCTGTGTGCGGTTTGGGTGGCCACGATCACCACCGCGAGCAACTACTGTTGTTGTGGGCTTCTTCATCAGGGTCTGTCCGCTCCTGAAAATACTGAAGATTCTGAAAATACTGACGAAACTGAAAATACTGAAGATTCTGGCGAAACTGAACCGTGATTGCACACGTACAGATTTGGTAAGCCTCTAACGTAGGAATAGGTGTTTCCTTTTGTTTTCTGTTCGATTGAATAAAGGAAACAACATTATGGAATAAAGGGAAACGGTAGCGTGGAGTTAGTCCTGCGTGATTATCGGATCTAATCCCGTTTCTCTTTTCTGTTCGACTGAATCCAAAACAATAAGGTGTGCATCAAGGAGGTCTCCTCGAGTGTACCACGTCATCACAGGTATACGACAAAAAACGGATCGAAGCTAGCGAATGGGTTGGCCTCGTTTTCGTCGTTCCCATAATCCCATTGGAAGACGAAAGTGCCTTCGCCACAAAGGAAGACGAAATCCGTGGAAGGAACTGAGATTGGAATTCCTAAATTTTACATGTCCCACAAGCCTCATCTGCTTGATACAAAATTTCAGGGTACAGTAAGATAATTACGTCATCAGAAAATACCGGATTCATGTGCTCATCCTCAATTTAGGTCTGATGCCATTAAACCACTACAAATTGAGCAACTCATGGACCGTGAAGTTACAAATTTATCAGGCGGAGAATGATAAAGAGCGGCATTATGTCTTTGCCTTGGGAAGGTGTTTCTTTCTTTTGCCTGAACTTTACTTAATAGCTTTATGAAATAGATTGTCTTTAGAGTATATTGTTTCCATGTTCTGTGGTGTTCAAAAGATTCAGGACTTCAGGGCATTTTATTTTTGCATATCTAATACTTACCATGCTTTTTGCCTTTTATTTTTGTTACTGTATAATGTAAAATGGTTTTTATATATCGAACATATCTAATACTTACAGCTCCAAATGTCCTACTATTCATTTGTACTGCTCTTGGCCTGACTATGCCTTTTGCATATTATATGTACTCAACACATTTCCCCCCTTCACTTGGTCCTTCGTGCATGTGTGCACATGCTTCTGTTGTTTTTTCAGACTAAGAATGTAAATATTGTCAACTTGTGGATCCTAACTTTGAAGCTGTTGTTCAGCTTGCAGATATATATCTGATCGATGAACTCTTGATTCTGCCCTGCCGGACGAACGCACCATTTCCTCTCAGATCCATGGCTGGGTAACATCACAATCTTTCTTTCATTTTTCTCTTCGTTCTTCTCTGTTCCCCTTTTTACATATTCCTCTTTTCTTGTTTTCTTATACAGTCTGTGGATCATATACTTCTGACTCATTCGTGCGCATGCTGGTGGATTCAGTTGTGCAGTACAAAGGACATATTCAACACAACCTGGGATGCCATGGCAGGTCAATCTTGAGGCGGTGAAAGCTGCATACGCCATGATGGGTGGCGCCGTTCCTTGCTGTCTATTACCAATCGCCGCTGCCCCGCAGTGGTTGCACCGCTGCTATCTCGGTGTCCAGCGGCCTCGCCCTCTTCTCGTCCACCATGGCGCTCGTAGGAGGTTATGTTCGATATCTTAATAACTTTTTTTTTCATGTGCTCACTGTCGCTTGATTCTCTTCTATCAGATGTGGGATGGGCTGATCTGAAGGCCAAATATGGCTTGGATGTGGTCCAAACTTTTATCTTTTGCATTGGATATGAGTCAACTCCTCCAAATTTGTTTATCTCCACCAGTGTGATTTTACTGATTTGTTGATGCCCTGTAGTTAGCATAAAGAGGAGATTGCTTGGCTGACAAAAGAATTTTATTATATTGAAAAGTTGTTGTATTGGGATTTTGGAATAAACTGCTTCACTGGATGTTCGTAAGAAAAACTTTGCTTCTGCTTCATATGATTTCGATGAGATCATGATATAGTGCAAACTTTGGTACTAATTATTTGATGAATGCTTCTACATATTTCTAGGCTGGGCATTTCTATGTTTGTTTACTGTATTTTCTTTCAAGCCCTGTTGGACTTGTATCATTTGTGTTTAATGTCATGGAACTGAAACTATCATTTTGGACATCCATTGGACAATATTGTATACTCCGACTTCAATTCCATGAGAGTACTGAACTTGGCATTGAGAGTCCTCCCGTGGAACTGAAGTTGACATTGATCACTGAAGCCAGATCTTTTCACATATGTTGTTGATTGTTTCTTATTTTTTTATCTCTACTATTTCTCAGTTTTCTTCGAAAATGAGTGTATTTTATTAGAATGGAATGGCATAGTTGTGTCTATAAGATTTTGGAGTTGTTTAAGTTCTTCTGATTATATATTGCCTTCCTGAAGGGTTGCTTGTTGGATTCTTCTATATTTTCTCAAACAAAAATAAGTGTTTGTAGTCTGTATGATGTCCACCTTATAGTTTCTTCTAAATGTTTATTAGAACTCAAGATGCTTTCTCTTATTTGTGTCGTAATCAAGTGTTGAATAGGTTTCACTATTGATTGATTTTTAATATCAATCTGCACTATTTCCAGATTTATTTAGACCATTTTCAGTTGATGTCGGAATCAGGTGCCCTCTTGATTTCATCTGTGCGCACACGTTTCGCTTTCAGGCGGATACCTTTGCAGTTTTTGTGATTGTGATTTGGGTTTGGTGCTTCTGTTACTGCAGGCTCTTGCCTCATCCATGGTCCGCCTTGCAAGCAGCAGGAGATGGGAGATAGCAGTGCGCTTCCGCCGCCGACTGGCCGCTCTCACCATCCCCATCCCCATTCTCACAATCTCCCATCTCCGTCTGATCACCTCTGTACGAGGTATGCATCAGTTTTGTTTTGTTTTCAGCTCATGTTTTGATTCTTTGATGGGTTCAAACACTTTCAATCTGATAGGCATGTAGAAGTTGAGCTCAGAGAATACTTCCTTTACATCCACAATCGAATTTACAGGTGATCGGTGCATGGAGTCCAAGTATTTGTTAAATTGTTTGCAAGGAATAAAGTGTAATGCTGATAGGTTTATAGATATGCCTCGTACGCAAGCTCCTGACCCACTGCAGAAGTTGTCTGTTCTGGGAAAAAGTGATTGTCAATTTGCCTGTATGAAAGATTGCTCTTGTGCGGCATATGCTCATTCGTTGTCTGATGGTTGCAGCTTCAGGCATGCTAACAAACTCGGAGGATGGAGTTGAAGCTCTTCATCTTTGTGTACTAGCATCAGAATTACTGAATTACAATCTAGCAGTATCTCAGGTAAGAAACGTATTGCATGGCAAGGCATTAATGCCATTGGGGAGACAATATGTGAAGATTGGGTTATTGCAAGAAGACAAAAAGCATCACTGATAGTTTATTAAATCAAGTGCCATGCTCTGTTTTTTTGCAGGTCACAAAATGCTTGAGTAGCATATGTACTTACGTCAGTTGCATTCCATGTCTTCTGTCTCATCTATTTTATTTGAATTAGGAGATGGAAAAATAAAGGTAACCATTCTGCGTTGGAAATAATTTGTAGTTAAAAGAGCATGCCATGGCTTATCTGAGAAACACATAGTAAGTCATGTTTTATGAATCAAGGAAACAAAAATAGCATGATCACCCCCTCGTCATGGCTTCAGATGTAGTGAAACTTTGGGAAGTGAAAACACATGCTCTCACTTTATGATGTTTTATGAATCAACTGAAAACAAGTTTGGAGAATGAGGGGTTTGGCCCTATGTACACGGTTAATTATGTTCTTCAGTTTTGTTTGTTAATATGTTCGCTAGAATGTCAAGACGATAATTCATGATTTAATTGTTCAAACCCAGGGGGCATGTTCTTTATATTAATTTCTTTTAGATTGTTGTTTGGTGGCCCATATAGAGTTACATATGCAAAAGGAGGGGCACAAATTTGGAGATTGGCCAATAATATAGTTATTTAGTTTATTTATAAGAACTCTACTTCATTGTTGCAGATCAATTCCGAGGATATGAGAAATGATGTGCATATTAAGGCCTAAAACTTCTATCTGCATTTGCAACTTAGTTTCTCCTTCTAAAAAGGTCTCCAATCTTCCTTAGTTACTGCAATAGATCACCTAAACTGAGAAAATAGTGGCTTGTCATACTTCCAAAAGAGAAACACTTGGGCATCTGTAGGTCAACAAAGTTGCTTCCTTGACACTTTTAGGTACATACTACCACATGCGAGATACTAAGCCATTTAAATTGAGTGTCTAGCAAATAGTTTGTTTGCCGTTCAAAGCTTATGTTACAGCAAGGAACAATGGATATGGAATAAAACATGTAACTAGCTTGGTGAAGAATCTTCTACTAATAACCAGCCTTAGGAAGATCCTACTCAGGTTACTTATATCGCTAAAAGACCCAGTCTTTCAGTTGTTCTCCATTTAACCATGAAGATGGAATGCTTTATTTCGTTTACAAAAAACTTGTTGCAGAATAAATTTAATTTGGTTGATGGGCAATGCATGTGTATTACTACATGCATACATAGTGGCATGCCTTTTTAGCATCATCTCTACCATGTTATATTAGTGCATGCTGCCTAACAATTCTTCTATTTACCATTCTAAGTAATTGTTACCGTAGGGAGCAGATGACATAGGAGAGGTCTGAGGAGATGACCACTCTTCTATTTACCTTCCCAATAATTCTTCTATTTACCATTCTGAGGAGATGAGTAACCAGTTTTGCACAGGTACAACACATTTTGCTGACAACAAGCATGCACAACAACATGCTCACGTTAGTTGTAGAAACAAAAACATCACTATTTAAATTGGTCTCCGTTCATTCGTACAAACAGTGTTTCCAGTTCACTTTCATAGCCGCTACAAGATAGCTTTGCTTCGATTGGTAAACGAAGGCTCTGTATTATTAGAAACATGCTTCCTTGCATCCCCGGCTCTTTTGTCCTCTCTTTATATGTACTCTCTCCTTGTTTCTTTTACCCTGTGTCCATCACATCTAACATTTGTACTTTATATAGCACAAGTGGTCTTCATCTCGGTGGTGATTTTGCTATTGCTCTTCTTAGTCCAACGCTTCAGCACTGACAAGGTCAGGTACACCTTTGCTCCAGTCATCTCAATGTGGTTCCTTCTAGTTGCTGGCACATTTTTTTTTGAAGGTCACCGGGGGAGGGCAAGGCCCTCCACTTGAATCATTTTCTTTTTTCTATTGCATCAAGCCCATGGAAGGGGGAAGAGTTTTACACATGAGAGGGGGGGGGGGGGGGGGGGGGGGGGGAGGGGGGGGGGAGGGGGTGGCATAGGCGCCACACCAAACCTCAAAAAGCTAACTTGCTCGGGAGAACGTTGCTGGCACATTGGGATGCACAACCTCATTGTTGATGACATTGGTGTTCTGCGGGCCTTCAATCCGATGTATATAGTGCTCTCTTTACTTCAGAAATATCTAGAAGATCTTTAGATATAATAATACTACTCCCTTCGTTCAGAATTACTTGTCGTGGAAATGAATGTATCTAGATATATTTTAGTTCTAGATACATCCATTTCCGAGACAAGTAATTCCGAACGGAGGAAGTATTACAGGTCCAATGTTAAATTATGTAATGGTCATTTTGGTTGCGTGATGTGTATATTTATATAATATGAGGTGGTGCTTGGTTCAAAACCATCGTCTCTTATCTGCAATGTCAAGACATTAACAACTACATGTGTGTTTGATCGATAATAGATTCTAATGTTATAGCATATCTCCATATTGATATACATGAGTATCGTTATAGCATTGCCTCCATATTGACATACATGAGTGATACTGAGGACCAAACATGACAACGAATGTACCGAGGCAAGATAAGTGCGCACAGGCCCACTCAGGTGGCGCCACCAGGTGGCGCCGCAACCTCTAGTAATAGGAAAGAAACTTCAGCGCAGCAGCACGTGACCAGTCTTCTACCTCTTGCCCCTATCTCTTCGTCAATTGACTGAATTACACTTGATTCTGGTCAACAACGACGGGCGGGGCATGGCCAGTGCGTCGCCGGCGGCTGAGACGTCGAGGAACGATCTGCAGTTTCGGTCCGACCGGTTAAAAACCGGACCGGAGCGAGTAAATTTCGGGCTGAAATTTAGGGACCGGACCGGCCAGTTTCTTCAATGGGCTAGGACCGATCGGTCGGTCCGGTCTGGAACGGGCCACGAGCGGGCCGAAAAGCCCGCTTGCTCCGTCCAGCCTGAATAATACGTGTGTGCACCCTTACTAGTAGTGTATAGTGTAGGATTCACAATGAATCACCTTCCGGCCGCCGCCGAAGGAGCCGCGAGCGTGGGAATCGCCGGCGGACCGCCGCTCCAAAGACCATCTTGTAGGAGTACATATTTTCAGGGCGACCCTCAGGTAGGCAAACAGGAGTAGTATCGTTCTTTCCGAACAAATTTTCGCTACATCTATATGGAAGTATTCATCAGTTCTAACTTATTTGCAGAGGTTGATCGACCTCCCGCGCCTGGGATTACTGGGGCTGCTGGACGTCGCCGGTTCCCCAGGTGGTTTGGTTCCGGCTCCATCATCCACATCGCCTCTGTGATCCCCATCGCCCGCACTAGCCTGACCGAGTACCACCCGCTGGTCCTTCAAAGAATCCCTCAGCGATCCCCTCTTGGAGATCTTTGCGGTCTATGCGAATTTCCCTCTCGTTGGCGAGGTATTGGTCTTCATGGCATGGCTACCCAGATCATCTGCCAGCAGCGCAAAAAAAGAAAAGAAAAACGTGAACGCTTTCTGCTCTGAAAGAGCACAACGGGCATTACAACATCCCAAATCTGAACACGTTGATTTCAGGGTATGCTTGCTCTGCTCTTACTAACTTCCTACTTTCTGGATTTAAGCCTGAAGAATGAAGAAGCGCTTGGGAAAAAGGCGAAAGGAGATGGAATTTGAATTGAGCTCTGGCGACACAGAGGTGACATGGGGCCCGTGGCGGGTCTCCGACGTCAAGCTAGTTTTATCTAGTTTTTTGTTTACCTATGTTGATGATCTCTGGTGTGCTCCAGACAGACTATGTAGCGGGAACAAAACTATGTTTAAGTTTTCAAATTTAGAGCATGGTTTGCAAGATTTGTTCTGTGCTGGGGTTTAAGTGCCTGCAAAAACATTTTAGGGCGAACCGTAAAACGATTTTACGGGTCGGAATTTGGCACATCTGCTAGAGTTGCTCTAAATAGACGCAGAATGGCACGGTGCTCCCCAAGACGCAACGTCCAAGGGTGCCACCTCCCCTCTGGACCAGCAAAGTTAGCAGAGATCAAATAGGAGGAACAAGAAAACAGGCGAATAATTCATAACACAACAAGTTATGCACCGAAGCCAGAAAAGACATACCAAGCGAGTGCTCGTACTAACCTGCAGTCCATGAACCAAAAGTGCAACAGAAATTACAAGACACCATAAAACAAAGTCCAGCTAGATGGTCTAGAGTTGACAAGTTACATGATCCGAATTCTGCACTATTCCTTTGTTCGGTAGAATTGGCATCAGATGCACACACACCAAAACGACGGAAACCTTGTCAGCAGCACATACTTGCACCTTCCATTTCTGAATAGTCAAGAGATGGTAAATCCATCGACAATCCAGATCATCTCACCCTTACAAGAAACCGAAACCTGTACACAAATGAAAAGATAAGTCTGATGTGTCCGCAGAAGTATGAAATGCACGGCTACTTGTGACAATGAAAATGAAGATACTGGAACAATTTGGAATATATCAGCATGTGAAGATACTGTATCACTCCCTAAAATGCACCGATGCGGATACGTGTATCGGTATCAGGCCAATACCGATACGTAAATTCGTCATCTTGGAAAAGTGCCAATACGGGGTTACGTTTGACTAATTTTAAAAAATAATGATAAATAGTTCTTTAATATGAAGTATGTCCAACAATTTAACTTGTATGTTTTGATTTTTTTCCTAAACATGGTGAAGGTGTAGATTTCATAGAAATACTATGCAGAAGAACACCAATACAGAGATGTTTGTAGTGCAGGGAGGGTAGCTGCCCATTAGATAGAAATTTCTATGAGAGAGGGGGAGGGGGTTGGAGCAAGAGCACTGGATTAGGCATCACCGGCTTGCCGCCGGCGAGCTACTACTCGATCCTGAGGGTGGGGGTGGGGAGCATGCCCTCGAGCTGCTCCTGGATCCTGCTGGAGGGGAAGCCAGGGAGGAGGTGAGTCAGATGAGGACTGAAGAGCGGGAGCTGCCCCCGGTGAGTTGCTGCTGCCTGCTGTTGAGAGGAGAAGGCACCGAGTCGGAGAAGAGGATGTGAGGAATGAGGAGCACAAATCCTCCCAAGATCGCCCCTAGCTTGCCGCCAAGTTCGCCGCCGCAGATTGAGCCGCCGTCTAGGTCAGGACTCAGGAGGGCGGGAGGGAATGGGATCAGGATACATTGATTTCCTAGAGTATCCGTGTATTCTACATCACTACTCTAAATTAATCAATTCAGACATTTGTGCTATTGCCGAATAAAAGCAGAACTAATCAACAAGTCCATATTGTGTTACATTGCTGTTCGGGCAACACATATACTGAATATCCTTTGCCAACAGAATGGATTATATTGGTTTCATTTCTAAGCCTAGCCAGACTTGGTCCAGACCTTTCGTATCTTAAAACAATTTGGAATCCCTACAAATTGTTCCTTGTTCACAATTCTTCAGGTTTTTTTATTTACAGCCTGCTTTCTTAGTTTCTTTCTCACATATGAAAGCTAATTTAAGAACATAGAGATCATGTCAGGAGTCATTAGTTAGCTTACGTATGTTAAATGCAGACAAGAGCTTCAAGACTTTGAGAATCTTCTCGTCGACCACATTACACTTGACTTCAACCATGTTTAGGTGCTCTGATATTGCAGACGGACCCTCCATTGGACTGTACCTTCCTTTCATTTCCACTTTATGATCTGGTCCCTATGGTAAGGAAAAACATTGAACCAATATAGATAGCCGATAATAACGTTTCACACTATAGCAGTTGTCCATTTAGAAGATTTATACCTTGGAGAAAAGTTGAAGAGTGAGCTTCTCTAGAACTGGTGAATTTTGTAGAATGCAAGCTAGTGGACCCAGGTCAGGAGCCTCGCACCAGTACTCATTGAGCAATAAAGTCTTTAACTTACTAAATGTAGGGCGGCAATTCAAATCTCTTGTGAAAATGAACTGGAAAGAAAAATAAAATAAGTAATTAAATCAAGTAACCTTACTAAAAATGCAAGATGCTGATCTAAGACCCACAATCTGTTTGTGATGCATATGCAATCTGTTTATCTCTGATTCTCTAAAAACAATGTAGATAATGGAACACAAAAAGCGATAACACAAATGAAAGAGTTAAAGATGAGTGTCACACCTTTCCTAATTCAGATATCAGTTCAAGATGTTTAGCACTTGACATCCCACCCAGAAGCACTGAATTGCTGCGGCCATCGTTTTTTGATAGACAATTCCCACATCCGTTCTTATTAGCTCCACAGAAGACACCAGAGTTATAATTCAAACAGACATCTTTGCAGCCTTTGCCAAGATTCACACATGCAGTCTATAGCAACGGCATGTTTTCAAGAAAAGGGGTTTTACCCACAAAGCAATCTAGTTTCAAAGAGACAAGGCCTGGAGTGGAAATCCTGAGCCGGGAATCTGGGTCACAGAAGCAACTAGTGATGCTCAAATGCTTTAGGGAAAGGGACGATATCTTCCAACCATTGATTTTGCAATCATTCATCTTCAGATTCTCCAATGCTGGACAGCTAGCAAAATCAAGAAAGCTCTTTTCTAGGATTAGACCATAAAGGTCCAATGTTTTCAGGTGCAGAGACACAAGAGGCAGGTCGTCTAGGGGGAGGTAATCATCCTCAAGGATATGAAGGGTGAGCACCCGAACTTTGCAAATCACAGCAAAACGGATCCATAGATTCACATAGGGCATTTCGCCTTCAGAGCAACTGTAGAATTTCATCTCAACACTTTCTAGGTCGGTGCGCTCGCGCAGCATCAGCAGATGTTCCACGAATTTCCGGAGGTCTTGGACTGGGACATTCTCCTCATCGTCATCAAGGCCTACGATGCGCAGGCCTGTGGTGGACCTCCAAAGGTGGCGCCAGCGCCGGGCGAGCACGCACGTCCGAACAGCCGCCTGCGCTGGGAGGAAGGAGAGCACGTACTGTAGGAGACTGTCGGGGAGGTCGTGGACGGTGGTGCTCACCGTCTCCGGCGGCGCACTCTTGCGCTTCTTCCTGGGAGCCATGCGTCGTCGGCGCTGCAAGACAAGAAAGGATCAGACGGCGCGAGGGTGGAGCGAATGGGATGAGATGGGCAGATGGATGCCTTCCGGCGGACTCGCCTCACCTGGCCGGTAAGTCGCCGCCGCGAGAGCCGGAAGATGGGCGGATGATATGGTCCTAGGTAACTAGCACTCGATTCTCAACTCCAGAACACCAGATCCATCCAGGATACAAATTGGAGTAGCTAGGGTTTCAGCAAGAATGGGGATTGGGGAGCAGAGCCAGGAGGTGGAAGAGGAACTCGCACACACGCCCAAGTAGCCACCTCACTGAATTCTCCACGGAAGCGGGGGTTGGCAGAAATCACATATTTGACCTGAGGTCCAAATCAAATCACAAACTGACCTCGTTTTAAAAAAATTTCACTCTGCTGACCCTTTTGTGTGGCGCCCGACAACTGGGCGCCACACACTACTATGCAGCGCCTCTCTCTTGGGCGTCGCACCTCGTGCCAGCATGGCAGACCTGATCCAGTTGCGGTCCCACAGACAGCACTGCAGCGCCTCAGACTTAGGCGCCACACTTGTAATGTGCAGCGCCTAGCTCTTAGGCGCTGCACAGTGAGTTAAAGCGCATCGGCCCAGCCCGGCCAGGCAGTTCTTCCCCCTCTCCGCTCTCTGGACAGAGAGCAGCGGCGGCACCCCCATCGAATCCCCCCCCCATCCCTCTCAGATCTAAAGATTTGATCCGTGGATTCGATCTCCAATACATCCTACTAGGTAAACTCCTCCGTTCCCTTTCTTTTCCTCCGTAAATTTGTTGCCATTTTAGAGATTTGTCCAAGATTTGATGGAACCCTTGATTTGCTTGATTTAGGATGTGTAGTCATAGTGGTAGTACCGTAGTGTTGTTGCTTAGTTCACAATATATATATATATATATATATATATATATATATATATATATATATGAGATGCCTATTTATTTAGATAACAATGAGATGTTGAGTTTTGTAGAGATATATGATCTGTTTTTTAATATATATTAGATGTTGATTTTATTTGAAATATTAGATGTTGAGTTTATTTGAACACATATGACATATTCATTGTGTGAGAAGGAGATGTTGAGATTCTTGTAATTGAACACATATTAGATGTTTAGTGTATACCGATATTTGAGATGAAGATGAACTCATATATGTTTATTGTTTGAACTTTGTAAGGATGATTTGGCTTCTCGACGATGTCTACGACACGAAACACCGGGCCTACATGATGCGCGAGAAGGAGATGGTAATAACAAGTAATCTAAATATTTTGCCTTAAGTTGAAATTTACATGCCCTAAGATTTGTCATTACTTGTTTTTTGCAGAAGCTTGAACCTTTGAAGATTCGGTATCACGGGGTCTCTGGTCCTGCCATGCCTTACGATGAGCGGTACACACCGTACATCAAGCAGGCAGGACTACTCCCGTGGATTCAGTTGGTCAGCCGGTCCACGCGGAATCTGAACGCTCCACTGGTGTCCGCTCTTGCTGATCGGTGGAGGCCGGAGACGCATAGTTTCCATCTTCGGACCGGGGAGATGACCGTGACACTCGAGGATGTCTCGTTGATCACCGGTCTTGCTATCGACGGGATGCCTCTCTGTATGAGCATCGATTCTGATGGGTGGCGCGAGCAGATGATTGCTCTTATCGGTATGGCTCCTACCGAGGCTGAGGCTGATGTAGAGGAGGGAGAAGAGAAGAAGAAGAAGGAAAGGAAAGCATCCGAAGCTGCTTTCATGTGGATTCAAACTCACTTTGCGACGTGCCCTCCGGATGCCACTGATGACGTGATCCAGACACATGCTCGTGTCTACATGTGGTATGTTGTGTCGAGGACTTTGTTTCCTGACTCCACTGGCAAGAACGCTCCATGGATGTGGCTGAAGGCGTTGACCATCTTCGATAGCAAATGGAGCTGGGGTTCAGCGACTCTTGCCTACTTGTACCGACAGGTAGTTGGTCTGTTTTGTGATCAAATCATTTCTTCATTAGCAATGCAAGCTTGCTGTCAAGTTAACATTGTTTTTCTTTCATATGCAGCTGGACGATGCGTGTTGTAGGATCACATATAGTGCAGGAATAGGTGGTAATATGCTTCTACTTTCTGTATGGAGCTGGGAGCGTCTGCCTGTTGGACGCCCGAAGAGCGTCAGGTTTAATCCTTGGTATGAAGATGAAGATGACGAATTACGGCGCCCCACTTGGGCTTACAAGTGGGATGTGGTTTCCGAGATGACGAACGATGTCAATCTCATGTACCAGAAGTACGTTGCCGAGTTGGACACGATTACGCCTGAGCAGGTAACGAGGTCATTACTTCAGTCATTTCTCATGTTTGCCTGAAAAAATTCACCAATTTTGCATTGTTGCCCTATTTCATAGGTGGAATGGCAGCCATATGGCGCCGATGACAGACTTGGGTACACCCCGGAGTTTACCATCAACCCGATGTGCTTGCGGGATAGGGATCTCTGGCGTATGCGGTGCCCACTGATATGCAACTGGGCTGTTGAGTTTCATTTGCCACATCGCGTGTGTCGTCAGTTTGGTCTGTTCCAGCCTCACCCGCCGGAATGGGTGGATACGGACAAAGCACTTCATAGGTAAGACAGCATGAACCGTATTGACTAAGCATCGTCACTCCTTGATTTTGCTAATGTTTGGTTTTGTACCATGCAGGTTGGACAGGAGAAGGCAGCGGAAGATAAAGGACTGGGACAAGCATCATGCTTCGTATGTTACCCGCTTCCAGCTTTGTGTGGAGGAAGCTCGTAGCAGTGCACGCGCCAAGCTTCGTGAGCATAGTCCACTTGCTTTTGATAACTACATACGATGGCTTCTTGAAAATACTCGAGTTGAGATATGCCCGCCGGCATATAATGAGGATATTCTTGAAGAACCCGTAAACTTTGAGGATCTATCAAAGGGGAAGTACAACAGAGATGTCAGGGTAGGGCACGGAGTCCCTGCTGTTCCGGTGATTAACTATGTGGTAAAGTGTTTCTTCTTTACTTTCCCGTTGGCCGTATTACACATGTTTGAATGGCTAACGTGTTCATTCTTTCTCATCCGCAGCGCACCGAGATCAAGAAAGCAGCTGATGAGAGCCAGTCTATTCTGGAGGAAACACCGGTTGGAAAAGGCAATGATGATGGTCCACTACGAGCATTCCTCAAGGTACAAATCGCATTCACTATGAGAGGTAGTCTATGTTGCGGAGTTTCATATCTTCCACACTTGTTCATGTTACAGCGTCAGGCCAGGAAGTTAAGGCGGTTATCGAATCTTCTCGGTTGCCGTGATCCCGAAATTGATGAACCATCTGCCTCTAGGTCTGGTACACCATCAGACCCCTCATCTCACCATCAGAGGGACGATGTGAGTTCCTCATATGCTTATCAGGATGATGAGGGTGCGGTCACCCAAGAGGTATGACTGATCCTTTAGATGTGATTCTCACTTGATTACGACGTCGTTCTTCACCATATTGTTTGATTGTGTGATAGGGCGATGAGCTTGATGATGACATGACTTTGGAGGACGCTCAACTTCGGTCCCCATATGTGTTCAAGCCTAGGCAGCCCAGACGCCGGTACACGCCCAACAACTTTGACAACAGAGGCAACCCAAAGGTGGTCGTAGGGACCTCGCGGATGGCTAGCTTGGATCATGAGGCGGAGGCGGAGGCGGAGGAGGAAGTGCAGGAAGAGGAGGCTCGTCCATCCAGGAAGAAGAAGATTGCCTGCAGGCGTGGCACCAGGAACACGCGCGGAAGGCATTAGTGTTTGTTACTATGGAAGTGCTCTCTTGTAGCCGTTTCGTTAGGTTGATGAACTTGTTGGGTTATGTTATATGTTGGTGAACTCTTACTATTGTGGTATTTGTGTTGTCCTAAAAGATGTGATGTTCAAATTATTAGTTGTCTTTGTTCAGTATTTGTCCTAAATGATGTTGTCTTTGTTCAGTTGAATTGTTCAGTATTTGTATTTGCCAAAATGGAATCTGTTTCTGCAGTTTGGCAGTTAACAGCACTGCAGCGCCTGACAGTCAGGCGCTGCACTATACTATGCAGCGCCCAAAGCCTAGGCGCTGCACCTCACAGTGCAGCGCCCGTCCCATAGGCACTGCTTAACTGGCCATGGCTGCCCATAGGGCCACAGAAGGCTTTGAGCACTGACGGTCCACGAAAATTACCAAGTTATAGTGCAGCGCCTTTGTTCTGGGCGTTGCACGGTTGTTTACTGCAAAAACAGAGTTGACAGCACATTCATTTCACCGAAACATCATAATACTTACAATGACTGCATCATCACAAAAATTTGAACAAACAAAAATTTTATGCCGACGAGTTCATAACTTAAGACAATTTGAACTACGACATGGTTCACGACACATTCATTACAAATGACAAATGGCAGCTTGCCCTAGAAAATAGTTCACCAACATCTCACATGCCCTCACAAGTTCACGACGAGTGCACCGAAGCGAAGTCCCTACTGAGTAGAGCGAGGCCATTTCCCCTTCTTGTCACGGGCCGAGTCCTCCTCTTGCGCCTCGCGAGCCTTTGCAAGCTTTCTTGCCCTCTCCTCCTCACGAGCAAGTTTCGCTTGGCGTGCCCTCTCCTCCTCTCGTTTCTTCCGCTCCATCCTCTCCTTCTGACGACGCTCTTCCTCCAAGCCTCTTCGAAACGATTCTTCGAACCGCCGTTGCCGCCTAAGACAATCTTGGTATTGGTCCTTTTTGACATCTTCTGGCACTTCAAGATCTATCCACGTGAAGTACTTGCATAGAGGAGGCGGTGACTGCATACAAAATTTTTGTTAGTGTTGACACACATTTGATAGTAACATTTTACTTCTCGAGCTTACCGGTGGTTGGTCATAGGCGTTAGTTGGAAGTGCACGATCATAAGCATAGTTCGGGCATACAAAATATCTCCGCCCTTCCGTCCATGATTTATTTCGGTCGGTGGATACCTTCACCTTGCAAACATCTCCACACCAACATGGCGGGATGTTGGCATCTTTCTCCTTCACCTTGTCCAAAGATGCGTCCTCCCACTTGTTCGGCATGTCTTCTTGGTTAGCACACGGTGGCCTCGTCATGGAACCGGATGAAGCCATGCCTACAAAACCGATAATTCTTGGTTAACCCTAACCCCCACTTAACAATAACCACAATCCTAACCATAGCATAACCCTAACACCAACATCAAACACACATACCCCTAACCCTAGCATACCATGAAAGCCTAACCAACCCAAATTAGCAAAGAAACTTAACATCATTCAACAAATATTTGCAAATCCAAGCCAAAACTAGGGTTTCCCCAAAGTAGCAAGATTTGAGCAAATGTGACAATTCCTATGGATGAAAACGAGGGGAACGGAGGAGATTACCTTAAGGGAGGGTTTGGCTTCGAAATCCACGGTCAAATACTCCGGATCTGAGGAGGATTTGAGAGGGGAGAGAGGAGGGCAGAGGGGAGGCACTGAGCTTCGGGTTTGTGTGGGGGTGGGGTGTGTGGGGTGGGGATGGGTGGGAGGGGGTGAGTGCAGCAAATAGATGTCCAGCCGTGCAGCGCCTAAGGGAGAGGCGCCACACACCATAGTGCAGCGCCTACTCTTTAGGCGCTGCACTTCTGGACATCCCAGTCCAGAGAGCAACAGAAGCTTCCAGTATGTTTTCTGCCCAAAAAAATGCTAAGTGAGTGTGCAACGCCCAAGGGATAGGCGCTGCTCTGTACTGTGCAGCGCCCAGGCGTGAGGCGCTGCACATTACAGTGCAGCGCCCCTCCCTTAGGCGCTGCAGACTGACTTAGCAAATTTTTGGGTGCAAAAGCTCCTGGAACGCTTCTGTTGCTCTCTGGACTGGGATGTCCAGCAGTGCAGCGCCTAAGGGAGAGGCGCTGCACACCCTGGACTGGGATGTCCAGCAGTGCAGCGCCTAAGGGAGAGGCGTTCCAGGAGCTTTTGCACCCAAAAATTTGCTAAGTCAGTCTGCAGCGCCTAAGGGAGGGGCGCTGCACTGTAATGTGCAGCGCCTCGGCCTTAGGCGCTGCACTATCTGCTGTTTTCATATACAAAGTGATTTTTATGTTTTGTGATTCACATAGATGGCACATAATCATATCCAAATCACATGCAGTAGTCCAAATCACATACTCATACACACATAGCAATAGAGTTGTCCAATCACATAGTCATACACAAACATTTAGCCAAAAAGACATAGTCATTTACGTCTCATATCACATAGTAGCACACATTTTGGTTCATAGAAAATGTCATGGTCCTTGTCCCTTCTTCTTCCTCTCTTCTTCTTCTTCTTCTTCTTCTTCTTCTTCTTCTTCTTCTTCTTCTTCTTCTTCTTCTTCTTCTTCTTCTTCTTCTTCTTCTTCTTCTTCTTCTTCTTCTTCTTCTTCTTCTTCTTCTCCCTCCTCCGACCACCAAGGGAGCTCACCTTTCGCCTCCGTGTCCTCCACCCCCTTCATTGTTTCCATACCTATGAAAATGTCAATATAATAGTTAGTCACACAATGCAAAATGACAACACAAGCATTGAGCCAAAAGAACAAGATCATAGTAAGTCACATACGACAATGGTCCATTGAGCCAAGTGAACATTCCTCCACCACGGCCGCCGCCAAGGCCAAGATCACCACCACTGCCTCTACCACCACCACGGCCTAGACCACCACCACGGCCTCTACCGCCACCATGGCCTCTACCGCCACCATGGACTAGACCACCACCACGGCCTCTGCCACCACCACGGCCAAGACCATCACCACGACCTAGGCCTTCACCACGGCCAAGACCATCACCACGGCCAAGACCATCACCACAGCCTAGGTCTTCACCACGACCTCTACCACCACCACCACGGCCTAGACCATCACCACGGTCTAGGCCTTCACCATGGCCAAGACCATCCCCACGACCTAGGCCATCACCATGGCCTCTACCACCACCACGGCCTCTACCACCACCACGACCTCTTTGTTGCCTAGTGCCTTGTTGGCTTGTTTGACTTGGTTGGCTACTCCTTGGTTGACTTGGTTGGCTATCATTTGCTTGGCTTGTGCTTGCATCATTTTTCTTTGATCTTTTTCTTGATTTGGGACAAGTTCTTGTGTTGTGTCCCCCATGACTGCAATCCTCACAATGGGATTGCTCACGAGGCTCTTGGAATTGGCCAGTGCCGTATTCTCCACCGCCACCACGGCCCCATCCGTCCATGTCAGCCCTAAGACGCTTTGTCTTACGTCTTCCCCGTCTAACGACCTTCAATTCCGGGTCCGGCCATAGTTGAACTCCATGATACTCCGGCCATTGTGATTGGTCCAAGTATGGCTGAAACCGGGGAGCCCATGTATTCTTTACCGTCATGATTGAGAACTCGGACTCCCTCATGGTAAGAGGGTGATTGACGTCCACATTCCTAACACGGGCTGCATTTAACAAGTGCGAGCATGGGAGATGAAGCAACGATGGCCTCATGCAGCTGCAATCACACCGTGTTAGGGAGACCTTGAAAGCGCGGCCTCCGTGTTGGTGGCCATCATTTGTGGTTCCTCCAGGCTCTTTCACCTCATACTTCCACTCGTTGTCGTCATATAGTACAGCTTCTTGGGAGTCTGCCTTTCGTGATTGAAAGTCCAACCATTCTTCAACCTTTGGTGGGAAATAGTACTTGTGCTTATCCTTGTTCTCACCAGCAATCTGCTTATCCGTCTCCATTGAATACTTCAAAAAGTATCCATTCATCTTGTCAAATGTGTATTGAACTATTGCCGTCACGGGTAATGCACGTACACCCTTGAGCACCTTATTGAAGCATTCTGCCATATTGCTTGTCATTTGACCGTACCTCCGGCCATCTTCATCGAAAGCACTTGCCCACATGTTCCTTTCGACAATGTTCTTACTGAGAAATTCATGACCACCGGGGTCAAGTTTCTTGTGTCTGAGCAATGCATTGAACAATGTGGCAAACCGCTTGTTGGTGAAAGCGAGACAACAATCTTGAAGATCATCGGCCAACTCCTTGATACCACATGCCCTATAGAAGTTTGCACAAAAGTGCCTCATGCACCATCGATGGTGCAACTTTCTATGTCTGGGAATGTCAACCACCACCGCATTTAGAATTCCTGGATGGCGATCCGATATGACACAAATTTCCCTTTCAGCCGGTAATACCCTTGTTCTCAATTGACGCAAGAACCACTCCCAGTTATCATTGTTCTCCACCTCAACCAAAGCGAAAGCCAAAGGCAACACCCGGTTATTGGCATCACTTGCTATTGCAACCAATAAAGTGCCCTTGTATTGTCCGGTCAAGAACGTGCCATCAATGGCGATGACGGGCCGACAATGCTCAAAAGCCCTCATGCATTGCTCAAAGGCCCAAAATGCACGGCCAAATACTCGGACGGTCCTCCCGTTGTGAATCAATGTTTGGTGCCCATGAGGCTCAACCACGTGAACCATGCCTGGGTTTGTGGTGGCCATAGCTAACAACAACCTAGGGAGTCGGTTGTATGCTTCCTCCCAATTGCCATACAACATCTTGAATGCGGCTTGCTTTGCCTTCCATGCCTTGCCGTACTTCACCTTGTAATGAAAGATGGCTTTCACAAGGTCAATGACACTCTTGATGCTCATTGTTGGAAGTGTGGATATTTGGTTGGAAAGCCTATAAGCGATGAACTCGGACGTGAGTTGTCTGTGTTGTTGGTACACAAGCTTGCCATCCGCATTCTTGTGCCGGCACATGTGATTTGGTAGACAACTCACTATGCGCCAAGTGGGACCTCCTTTCCATGGCCTTGCACGCACAATCCATGGACAACTTGGCACTTCACATTTGACCGTGTAACGCACATTGACGTCCGAGTTGGCCACTTTATGTGGACGATAATGCGTAACCGAGTAGTTGTCGAGCCACATCTTCAATTCCAAGAAGGATTGAAACTCACAACCGGGATATATCCCGTTCTTGCCGTCTTCCAAATCACGGTGAGAACTTGGCCTAGCTCCAAGAGATATGCATTTGCCACCATCCACAACGGCTTCATCCGCGAGACTAAGATCCTTGAACAATGGTGTCTTGTGATCCCGCCCGAATACCTTCTTGAATGCTTGGGCCTCCTTCGGTGTGAACCCCTCCTCATCAACTTCTTCATCGGGACCATCGTCATCCGAGTCCGATGCATATGCACGGGAAAAAGGGATGGATTGGTCCATTGTCTCTTGCACATGATATTGGTCGAGATCACCCACATTGTTGTCATGGAGATCAACTTCGTTGTCATCCTCCTCGTACTCATCATTCTCCTCTTCAAAACCTTCATTTTGGTTGTTTGGAGTCGGGCTCAATGTTGGCCAATCTTGTTGCGTGAAATGAGGTTCACTCATTTGATCTTGGTTCATGGGTGGTGGAGTGCTAGCAACCAACGGGGAGGGGTTCCGGTTCAAGTCCAAATTCAAAGTAGACTCAACCTTCTTGGAGGCAAATAACTCAAGAGCCTTGTCTAGAGATTCGGCAACCGTCTCCTTGTATGCAACCCAACGTTGCTCGGAGTTCACACGCATTGTCTTCCAACGGATGTGCATTCCAAAACCAACATTATGCCTTCCCTCGAACTCAACAACGTCACTTGGGTCCATCCAATTCAAATCCTTCCTCACTTGGTCCAAGAGCTCCGCATAGCTTGGACTACTCTCAAACACCATGTCAAGCTCATCCGGGTCCGGCTCAACATTGCCTTTCAAAAAGGCCTCTTTATCCACATGATGAACATAAACACATGTTCTCCCCATCCCTACAATAATAAAAACACACATATATCAAGTAAGTACTTAACAAAAAATATTTGCACAAAATACATATGCCATAACATATATATGAATTAATAACCCTAACCCCCACTTAACAATAACCACAACCCTAACCATAGCATAACCCTAACACCAACATCAAACACACATAACCCTAACCCTAGCATACTATGAAAGCCTAACCAACCCAAATTAGCAAAGAAACATAACATGATTCAATACAAATTTGCAAATCCAAGCCAAAACTAGGGTTTCCCCAAAGTAGCAATATTTGAGCAAATGTGACAATTCCTATGGATGAAAACGAGGGGATCGAAGGAGATTACCTTAAGGGAGGGGTTGGCTTCGAAATCCACGGTCAAATACTTCGGATTTGCAAGATTTGAGAAGGATTTGAGAGGGGGAGAGGGGAAGAGAGGAGGGGCGCAAGGCTAAGGGTTTGTGTGGGGTGGGGTGTGTGGGGTGGGGGTGGGATGGGAGAGAGGGTGGGGCCAGCCTAAGTGGAACACAGACTGTGCAGCGCCCAAGAGCTAGGCGCTGCACATTACAAGTGTGGCGCCTAAGTCTGAGGCGCTGCAGTGCTGTCTGTGGGGCCGCAACTGGACCAGGGCTGCCACGCTGGCACGAGGTGCGACGCCCAAGAGAGAGGCGCTGCATAGTAGTGTGTGGCGCCCAGCTGGCGGGCGCCACACAAAAGGGTCAGCAGAGTGAAATTTTTTCGGAACGAGGTCAGTTTGTGATTTGATTTGGACCTTAGGTCAAATATGTGATTTCTGCCGCGGGGGTTGGGCTTGGCCTTCCTCTTGGGCCGGGCTGCCCGGCGTGCCAGTTGACCCGGTCGCTCTGGTGACATTGCCTCCCATTTGATTCGGCTTGTCCCCCGAGCCAACGCCCTTGAAAATCTTGATTTGAGTGGCACCTTGTCTTCCGAGGTGGCGAGCGGCATGGGGAAGGGTGTGGCCATGTGGCTAGGTCTCAGTCGACTGAGATTTAACCAAGTCTCAATCAAATGACATAACATGCAAGAGAGAAAAAGAAAAAAGAAAAAAGAAAATTTTGCACAAATCTCAAGGTAAGATTGCATGGATATATCATCGACCGACACTTTGTTAAGTTTCAGTCAACTGAGACTTAGCAAGATTGCACGGGAAAACCTATCAGTGGACCAACACCTTCTTCACTTGCGTGTTAGCAATCTAAGAGCAAGTATAATATGGTGACATAAGCGGGCTATAAGGATTGCCACCTCGAATTTATGATGATGTGGAGGAGAGAGAAGAGGGGTGGGATGTAACTAGTAGCTAGCTACAACACAAGCTTCAACACACATATGAGAGAAGAAGGTGGGGTGAAGTATTAACTACCTATTTTATAGAGCTAGAAACTATTATATGAATGAGCTTTTATCCTGGCTATAAGTGAGCTGACACAAAGATAGAGCTGACAGCCGGATATATTATTAATCTTGCTATAATAGTACATCACCCTTGATCTACTACTCTCACGCTCAAATTCGGGTAGCAATTGTTGGGGAACACAGTAATTTTTAAAAAAATCCTACGCACACGCAAGATCATGGTGATGCATAGCAGCGAGAGGGGAGAATATTGTCTACATACCCTCGTAGACCGTAAGCGGAAGCGTTATGACAACGCGGTTGATGTAGTCGTATGTCTTCACGATCGACTGATCCTAGTACCGAAAGTACGGCACCTCCGTGATCTGCACACGTTCAGCTTGATGACGTCCCACGAACTCACGATCCCGCATAGTGTCAAGGGAGAGCTTCGTCAGTAGGACGACGTGATGACGGTGATGATGATGCTACCGGAACAGGGCTTCGCCTAAGCACTGCTATGATATGATCGAGGTGGATTATGGTGGAGGGGGGCACCGCACACGGCTAAGAGATCAATGATCAACTTGTGTGTCTATGGAGTGCCCCCTCCCCTCGTATATAAAGGAGTGGAGGAGGGGGAGAGGGCCAGCCTCCTAGGCGCGCCCAAGGGGGGAGTCCTACTTGTAAGTGCATCTAGTGCCACCCCTAGTTGGTTTTGAAGTATTGACGACAAACTTGGTTGAGGGACTAATGTGTTTGTGAGAATTGAAGGATAACACAGGTAAAAGTCCCTCATTGATTCAGTTTTCCTACCAGAGATGACCCCTAAAAATGTATGAAGACATTGAAGTCAAAGGTGGTATGTGAAGACATTCACATTGAAGTCTATGACAAGAGAATACATCGCATGAAGACTATGGAGCGCGAAGACTTAGTTGTTTCGTCGTTCTTTTTCTTCTTTGTTGAGTCATAGGAACCACCGTACTGTTAAGTGGGGTCCAAGAGAACCAGTCAGAATGACTGAAGTGATGCTTAACCAAAATCCTATGTCTTCGAGGGAAGACTATGAGAGCAAATCTTGTCCAGAGCTGGATAAGTCAGCTTTGCTTGTAGCCCAAGTAAAGTTGCCGTGTGTGTTTCAAATCTGACCATTGGAACACGTGTCAGTTCCTTAGTGACCGAGGGTCATTTCGGACAAATCAGGTCGGGTTGCCTAGTGGCTATAAATAGCCCACCCCCTACAAGCATAAACGGTTGGCTGCTCAGAGTTAGTGTACGAATTTTGTCGTTTGAGAGCAACCCACCTCGAAGCCTTTGAGAGAGAATTCCTTGCGAGGATAAAGCCCTAACCACCCAGAGCCAAAGAGAGTTAGGCATCACTCAAGTCTTCCTGTCTGTGTGATCTGAAGACTTATTACACTTGAGGACTGTGAATCCTCCAGCCGGTTAGGCGTCGTGTTCTGAGCATCCAAGAGTCATTGTGGATCGCCGGTGAACGAAGTCTGTGAAGGTTTGGAAGTCTACCTTGAAGACTTACCAGAGTGATTGGGCAAGGACTGGGTGTCCTTAGCTCAAGGGGAATAAGGTGAAGACGCGGTCTTCTGAGTTGAATCTCAGCCTCCCTAACCAGACGTACAGTTGTCATAGCAACTGGAACTGGTCCAACAAATCATTGTCTTCAACGAGTCACTGGTTTCATCCTTCCCATTCCTTTACTTACTGTTGGCCCTGGTGAAGTCATTGCATGATTGCATTATCTTTTGTCTTCATTGAGTGACTGCTTGTTCTGATTGGCTTCACTATATCTTCCTACCTGATCTTTACTGCCTAGCTGCTATTAGTCATTGTGTTTTCACTTCATTGAATACTTGACTATGGTTCGCCTAGTGTAGTCTACCTTCCGCTGCATGGTAATAGGTTTATTTCTATCGTTTGTCTTCGAAACTTCCATGTTTTGAAGACTTCCATAAAAATTTCCTATTCACCCCCCTCTAGTCGATCACTAGCACTTTCAATTGGTATCAGAGCAAGATACTCCCTTGTTCTGTGTGATTCGGTTTAACCACCTGGAGTTTTAGCTATGTCGACTGCAGGGATAATCAAAGTCTCCGCTGCGTGCCCAGTCTTCGATGGAACTGAATATCCCTACTGGAAGAGTAAGATGCGCATGCATCTTGAAGCCATTGATGTCGACCTATGGTATGCCGTCAAGAATGGCGTTCCCAAGGCTGGTGAAGGTGTCACCGCTGCTGATGTCAAGAAGTTCGTTCAACTGGACTCCACTGCCAAGAACATCATCTGTGGTCATCTGACCACAGGACAGTATGGCCATGTGAGTGCTTTGGAAACATCTAAGCTAGTCTGGGACTGGCTCTCCAAAGTCAACGAAGGCGTCTCAACCCAGAGAGATCAGAGAATCAGTGTCCTTCGCAATCTCTTCAACCGCTTCAAGAGAAATGACAATGAGAATGTTCAGCTCACGTTTGATCGACTCACTGACATCACAAATGAGCTTCAAGCCCTCGGCGCCACTGAGATCACCAAGCATGAAGTTGTCAAGACACTCCTGAGATCACTTGACAGCTCGTTTGATACCCTAGCCCTGATGATTCAAGAACATCCTGACTTCAAAACACTTGATTCATCCGACATACTTAAGAGGCTGAACACACACGAGTTTCAGCTTTCTAAGAAAAGAGACATCTACGGTCCCAACTATGGGCGAACTCGTGCCTTGAAGGCAAAAGCCGTCTCCTCATCTGAAGAAGAGTCTGATAGTAGTTCTGATGATCCTGAAGACATTGGAAAGGAGCTTGCTATGCTTGTGAAGAAGTTCCAAAAATTCACCAAGAAGAAAGACTTCAGAAAGTCCTCACGATCAAGCTCAAGGAATGATGAAGATTCTACTCATGACTACAAGAAGAGAACATGCCACAAGTGCAAGAAACCTGGCCACTACATCTCTGAGTGTCCGCACTGGGACAATGAGAACAAGAAGAAAAAGAAGAGCAAGGAGTATGATTCTGACGATAAGAAGAAGAAGAAATACTCAAAGTCTTCTTCCAAGTCCTCCTGAAAGTCTTCATCACACAAGAAGAGCTCATCTGGCAAGGCACGTGCGTTTGTTGGCAAGGAAATGGATTCAGAGGAGGAGTCCGCTTCTGAGGAGGCGGAGGTGGAGTCTGAGGAGGAGTCCGATTCTGGCGTTGCGAGTCTGGCTACGGCATACGTTGCCAAGTCCATCTTCAACATTGAAGACAATGACTCCGTCACCGACACCGATGCAAATGACAAGGACTACTCCGCTCCTACCTACTGCTTCATGGCACGTAGTGCCAAGGTAAACACACGCACTACTCACTATCAAACTTCCAGTGAAGATGACTCTAATTGTGGTTCCAAACCCAGCTACAAAACACTTGCTAAAATTGCAACTGAACAACAGAAAGCTATGGAACACATTAAAAAACTGTTAGACAAAAGCGATGACCTGTTAGACGCTGAAATGACTCAATCTCAATCCTTAATTGAAGACATAAAAAATCTTCACGTTAAGTATGAGGAACTTGAAAGTCGTCATGAAACGCTCTCAACAACTCATGAAAAACTTTCCTATGATTATCTTCAAAGGAAGCAAGATCTTGAGAAATTGAGAGCGGCTCATGAAGATCTTAAAAAGGAAAATGAGTCACTTCGCGCCAAACAGATCAGTTCCACTCAGGAAGGATTTGAACCACCATGTCTTAAATGTATTGAGCGTGACAACGCTACTTATGTTGTTGGTTGTTCTACTGCCACTACTATTGCAATATCTTCAACTGCTGATGTGCCAACTAACCCCTCTGCTGAGGATGCCACTGCTATTGCTGATGAGAATGCTAGGTTGAAGACATTGCTTGAAACAGGGATGTTTAAAAGCCTCAAAGGGCATCAGACACTATGTGATGTCCTCAAAAGGCAGATCCTGAACCGAAACCCTAGGAAAGAGGGTGTTGGGTTCGAAAGGAAAATGAATGCTGATGGCTCTTACTGGAAACCTGAGCAGTACCCCAAAACCACATGGGTTGCTATAAAGGGACCTTCATGTTGGGGAACATTGCAGAAAATAAAAATTTTCCTACGGTTTCACCAAGATCCATCAATGAGTTCATCTAGCAACGAGTGATCGGATTGCATCTACATACCTTTGTAGATCACGCGCGGAAGCGTTCAAAGAACGGGGATGAGGAAGTCGTACTCGACGTGATCCAAATCACCGGAGATCCTAGCGCCGAACGGACGGCACCTCCGCGTTCAACACACGTATGGTCAGCATGACGTCTCCTCCTTCTTGATCCAACAAGGGGGAAGGAGAGGTTGCTGAAGATCCAGCAGCACGACGGCGTGGTGGTGAATGCAGGGGTCACCGCAGCAGGGCTTTGCCGTTCTACTACGAGAGGGAGAGGTGTTGCAGGGGAGAGGGAGGCGCCAAGACTCAAGGGTGCAGCTGCCCCCTCCCTCCCCCTTTATATAGGCCCCCTAGGGGGTGCTTCGGCCCTAGGAGATGGGATCTCCTAGGGGGGGGGGCGGCCAAGGGGTGGAGTGCCCCCCAAGCCAGGTGGGGCGCCCCCCACCCTAGGGTTCCCAACCCTAGGCGCATGGGGTGGGCCAAGGGGGGTGCACCAACCCACTATGGGCTGGTTCCCCTCCCCACTTTGGCCCATGGGGCCCTCCGGGATGGGTGGCCCCACCCGGTGGACCCCCGGGACCCTTTCGGTGGTCCCGGTACAATACCGTGACCCCCGAAACTCTCCCGATGGCCGAAACTGCACTTCCTATATATAATTCTTCACCTCCGGACCATTCCGGAACTCCTCGTGACGTCCAGGATCTCATCCGGGACTCCGAGCAACTTTCGGGTTACTGCATATTCATATCTCTACAACCCTAGCATCACCGAACCTTAAGTGTGTAGACCCTACGGGTTCGGGAGACATGTAGACATGACCGAGATTGCTCTCCGGTCAATAACCAACAACGGGATCTGGATACCCATGTTGGCTCCCACATGCTCCTCGATGATCTCATCGGATGAACCACGATGTCGAGGATTCAAGCAACCCCGTATACAATTCCCTTTGTCAATCGGTACGTTACTTGCCCGAGATTTGATCGTCGGTATCCCAATACCTTGTTCAATCTCGTTACCGGCAAGTCACTTTACTCGTACCGTAATGCATGATCCCGTGACCAGACACTTGGTCACTTTGAGCTCATTGTGATGATGCATTACCGAGTGGGCCCGGAGATACCTCTCCGTCATACGGAGTGACAAATCCCAGTCTTGATCCGTGTCAACCCAACAGACACTTTTGGAGATACCCGTAGTATACCTTTATAGTCACCCAGTTACGTTGTGACGTTTGGTACACCCAAAGCACTCCTACGGTATCCGGGAGTTACACGATCTCATGGTCTAAGGAAAAGATACTTGACATTGGAAAAACACTAGCAAACGAACTATATGATCTTGTGCTATGTTTAGGATTGGGTCTTGTCCATCACATCATTCTCCTAATGATGTGATCCTGTTATCAATGACATCCCCATGTCCATAGCCAGGAAACCATGACTATCTGTTGATCAACGAGGTAGTAAACTAGAGGCTCACTAGGGACACATTATGGTCTATGTATTCACACATGTATTACGATTTCCGGATAATACAATTAAAGCATGAATAATAGACAATTATCATGAACAAGGAAATATAATAATCATTTTATTATTGCCTCTAGGGCATATTGAAGGAAATATGCCCTAGAGGCAATAATAAAGTTATTATTTATTTCCTTATATCATGATAAATGTTTATTATTCATGCTAGAATTGTATTAACCGGAAACATAATACATGTGTGAATACATAGACAAACAGAGTGTCACTAGTATGCCTCTACTTGACTAGTTCGTTAATGAAAGAGTTGTTATTTGATTAACGGGATCACATCATTAGTTGAATGATCTGATTGACATGACCCATTCCATTAGCTTAGCACCCGATCGTTTAGTATGTTGCTATTGCTTTCTTCATGACTTATACATGTTCCTATGACTATGAGATTATGTAACTCCCGTGTGCCGGAGGAACACTTTGTGTGCTACCAAACGTCACAACGTAACTGGGTGATTATAAAGGAGCTCTACAGGTGTCTCCAAAGGTACATGTTGGGTTGGCGTATTTCGAGATTGGGATTTGTCACTCCGATCGTCGGAGAGGTATCCCTGGGCCCTCTCGGTAATGCACATCACTTAAGCCTTGCAAGCATTGCAACTAATGAGTTAGTTGCGGGATGATGTATTACGGAACGAGTAAAGAGACTTGCCGGTAACGAGATTGAACTAGGTATTGGATACCGACGATCGAATCTCAGGCAAGTAACATACCGATGACAAAGGGAACAACGTATGTTGTTATGCGGTCTGACCGATAAAGATCTTCGTAGAATATGTAGGAGCCAATATGGGCATCCAGGTCCCGCTATTGGTTATTGACCGGAGACGTGTCTCAGTCATGTCTACATTGTTCTCGAACCCGTAGGGTCCGCACGCTTAAGGTTTCGATGACAGTTATATTTATGAGTTTATGAGTTTTGATGTACCGAAGGAGTTCGGAGTCCCGGATGAGATCGGGACATGACGAGGAGTCTCGAAATGGTCGAGACGTAAAGATTGATATATTGGACGACTATGTTTGGATATCGGAAGTGTTCCGGGTGAAATCGGGATTTTACCGGAGTACCGGGAGGTTACCGGAACCCCCCGGGAGCTATATGGGCCTTAATGGGCCTCAGTGGAAGAAGAGGAGAGGCAGCCAGGGCTGGGCCACGCGCCCCTCCCCCCTAGTCGAATAGGACAAGGAGAGAGGGGGCCGGCGCCCCCTCCTTCTCTCTCTCTCTCTTTTCCCACCTCGCGTATCCTATTCCAACTAGGATTGGGGGAGAAGTCCTACTCCAGGAGGGAGTAGGACTCCTCCTGGCACGCCCTATGATGGCCGGCCGGCCTCCCCCTCTTGAGCCTTTATATACGGAGGCAGGGGCACCCCAGACAAACACAAATTGATCCACGTGATCTTATTCTTAGCCGTGTGCGGTGCCCCTTCCACCATAGTCCTCGATAATATTGTAGCGGTGCTTAGGCGAAGCCCTGCTGCAGTAGTACATCAAGATCGTCACCATGCCGTCGTGTTGACGGAACTCTTCCCCGACACTTGCTGGATAGGAGTCCGGGGATTGTCATCGAGCTGAACGTGTGCTAGAACTCGGAGGTGCCGTAGTTTCGGTGCTTGATCGGTCGGGCCGTGAAGACGTACGACTACATCAACCAAACGCTTCCGTTGTCGATCTACAAGGGTACGTAGATCACACTCTCCCTCTCGTTGCTATGCATCACCATGATCTTGCTTGTGCATAGGAATTTTTTTGAAATTACTACGTTCCCCAACAGTGGCATCAGAGCCTAGGTTTTTGTGTGTTGATGTTATATGCACGAGTAGAACACAAGTGAGTTGTGGGCGATATAAGTCATACTGCTTACCAGCTTGTCATACTTTGGTTCGGCGGTATTGTTGGATGAAGCGGCCCGGACTGACATTACGCGTACGCTTACGCGAGACCGGTTCTCCCGATGTGCTTTGCGCAAAGGTGGCTAGCGGGTGACAGTTTCTCTAACTTTAGTTGAACCGAGTGTGGCTACGCCCGGTCCTTGCGAAGGTTAAAACAACACCAACTTGACAAACTATCATTGTGGTTTTGATGCGTAGGTAAGATTGGTTCTTGCTTAAGCCCGTAGCAGCCACGTAAAACTTGCAACAACAAAGTAGAGGACGTCTAACTTGTTTTTGCAGGGCATGTTGTGATGTGATATGGTCAAGACGTGATGAGATATAAGTTGTTGTATGAGATGATCATGTTTTGTTGAAGTTATCGGCAACTGGCAAAATCCTTATGGTTGTCTCTTTATTGCATAAGATGCAAGCGCCCAATAACTGCTTTACTTTATTGCTATGCGATAGCAATAGTTGCAAGAGCAATTGTTGGCGAGACGACCACGTGACGACACATTGATATAGATCAAGATGATGGAGATCATGGTGTCATGCCGGTGACGACGAGATCATAACAGTACTTTGGAGATGGAAATCAAAGGCGCAAGATGATGATGGCCATATCATGTCACATATTTTGATTGCATATGATGTTTATCTTTTATACATCTTATCTTGCTTTGATTGACGGTAGCATTATAAGATGATCTCTCACTAAATTATCAAGAAGTGTTCTCCCTGAGTATGCACCGTTGCCAAAGTTCGTCGTGCCCAGACACCACGTGATGATCGGGTGTGATAAGCTCTACGTCCATCTACAACGGGTGCAAGCCAGTTTTGCACACGCAGAATACTCGGGTTAAACTTGACGAGCCTAGCATATGCAGATATGGCCTCGGAACACGGAGACCGAAAGGTCGAGCGTGAATCATATAGTAGATATGATCAACATAACGATGTTCACCATTGAAAACTACTCCATTTCACGTGATGATTGGTTATGGTTTAGTTGATTTGGATCACGTGATCACTTAGAGGATTAGAGGGATGTCTATCTAAGTGGGAGTTCTTAAGTAATATGATTAATTGAACTTAAATTTATCATGAACTTAGTCCTGGTAGTATTTTGCGAATTATGTTGTAGATCAATAGCTCGCGTTATTGCTTTCATATGTTTATTTTGATATGTTCCTAGAGAAAAATTGTGTTGAAAGATGTTAGTAGCAATGATGCGGATTGGATCCGTGATCTGAGGTTTATCCTCATTGCTGCACAGAAGAATTATGTCCTTGATGCACCGCTAGGTGACCGGCCTATTGCAGGAGCAGATGCAGACGTTATGAACGTTTGGCTAGCTCAATATGATGACTACTTGATAGTTTAGTGCAGCATGCTTAATAGCTTAGAATCGGGACTTCAAAGACGTTTTGAACGTCATGGACCATATGAGATGTTCCAGGAGTTGAAGTTTCAAGCAAATACCCGAGTTGAGAGATATGAAGTCTCCAACAAGTTCTATAGCTAAAAGATGGAGGAGAATCGCTCAACTAGTGAGCATGTGCTCAGATTGTCTGGGTACTACAATCGCTTGAATCAAGTGGGAGTTAATCTTCCAGATAAGATAGTGATCGACAGAATTCTCTAGTCACCATCACCAAGTTAGTAGAGCTTCGTGATGAACTATGATATGCAAGGGATAACGGAAACGAATCCCGAGCTTTTCATGATGATGGAATCGATGAAGGTAGAAATCAAGAAAGAGCATCAAGTGTTGATGGTTGACAAGATCACTAGTTTCAAGAAAAGGGCAAAGGGAAGAAGGGGAACTTCAAGAAGAACGGCAAGCAAGTTGCTGCTCAAGTGAAGAAGCCCAAGTCTGGTCCTAAGCCTGAGACTAAGTGCTTCTACTACAAAGGGACTAGTCACTGGAAGTGGAACTGCCCCAAGTATTTGGCGGATAAGAAGGATGGCAAAGTGAACATAAGTATATTTGATATACATGTTATTGATGTGTACTTTACTAGTGTTTATAGCAACCCCTCAGTATTTGATACTAGTTCAGTTGCTAAGATTAGTAACTCGAAACGGGAGTTGCAGAATAAACAGAGACTAGTTAAAGGTGAAGTGACGATGTGTGTTGGAAGTGGTTCCAAGATTGATATGATCATCATCGCACATTCCCTATACTTTCGGGATTAGTGTTGAACCTGAATAAGTGTTATTTGGTGTTTGCGTTGAGCATGAATATGATTTGATCATGTTTATTGTAATACGGTTATTCATTTAAGTAAGAGAATAAATTGTTGTTCTGTTTACATAATAAAACCTTATATGGTTACACACCTAATGAAAATAGTTCGTTGGATCTCGATCGTAGTGATACACATAATGATAATATTGAAACCAAAAGATGCAAAGTTAATAATGATAGTGCAACTTATTTGTGGCACTGCCGTTTAGGTCATATTGGTGTAAAGCGCATGAAGAAACTCCATGCTGATGGGATTTTGAAATCACTTGATTATGAATCACTTGGTGCTTGCGAACCATGCCTTATGGGCAAGATGACTAAAGACTCCGTTCTCCGGAACAATGGAGCGAGCAACTAACTTATTGGAAATAATACATACTGATGTATGCGATCCGATGAGTGTTGAAGCTCGCAGCGGGTATCGTTATTTTTTGACCTTCACATATGATTTGAGCAGATATGGGTATATCTACTTGATGAAACATAAGTCTGAAACATTTGAAAAGTTCAAAGAATTTCAGAGTGAAGTGGAAAATCATCGTGACAGGAAAATAAAAGTTTCTACGATATGATCGCAGAGGTAAAACATTTGAGTTACGAGTTTGGTCTTCAATTAAAACAATGTGAAATAGTTTCACTACTCACGCCACCTGGAACACCATAGTGTAATGGTGTGTCCGAACGTCATAACCGTACTTTATTAGATATAGTGCGATCTATGATGTCTCTTACCGATCTACCACTATCATTTTGGGGTTATGCATTAGAGACAGCGGCATTCACGTTAAATAGGGCACCATCTAAGTCCGTTGAGACGACAACAATCTGAACTGTGGTTTGGCAAGAAACCAAAGTTGTCGTTTCTTAAAGTTTGGGGGTTGTGATGCTTATATGAAAAAGTTTCATCCTAATAAGCTCAAACCCAAATCGGAGAAATATGTCTTCATAGGATACCCAAAGCAGACTGTTGGGTACACCTTCTATCACAAATCCGAAGGCAAGACTTTTGTTGCTAAATTCGGAGTTTTTCTAGAGAAGGAGTTTCTCTCGAAAGAAGTGAGTGGGAGGAAAGTAGAACTTGATGAGGTAACTGTACCTGCTCCCTTATTGGAAAGTAGTTCATCACAGAAATCTGTTCCTGTGACTACTACACCAATTAGTGAGGAAGCTAATGATGATGATCATGTAACTTTAGATCAAGTTACTACCAAATCTCGTAGGTAAACCAGAGTGAGATCCGCACCAGAGTGGTACGGTAATCCTGTTCTAGAAGTCATGTTACTAGACCATGACGAACTTGCGAACTATGAGGAAGCGATGATGAGCCCAGATTCCGCGAAATGGTTTGAGGCCATGAAATCTGAGATATGATCCATGTGTGAACAAAGTATGGACTTTGGTTGACTTTCCCGATGATCGGCAAGCCATAGAAAATAAATGGATCTTCAAGAGGAAGACGGACGCTGATAGTAGTGTTACTATCTACAAAGCTAGAATTGTCGCAAAAGGTTTTCGACAAAGTTCAAGGTGTTGACTACGATGAGATTTTCTCACTCGTATCTATGCTTAAGTCTGTCCGAATCATGTTAGCAATTGCCGCATTTTATGAAATCTGGCAAATGGATAAACAAAACTGCATTCCTTAATGGATTTACTAAAGAAGAGTTGTATACGATGCAACTAGAAGGTTTTGTCGATCCTAAAGGTGTTAACTAAATATGCAAGCTCCAGCGATCCATCTATGGACTGGTGCAAGAATCTCGGAGTTGGAATATACGCTTTGATAAGTTGATCAAAGCATATAGTTTTATACAGACTAGCGATGAAGCCTGTATTTACAAGAAAGTGAGTGGGAGCACTACAACATTTCTGATAAGTATATGTGAACAACATATTGTTGATCAGAAATAATGTATAATTTTCTGGAAACCATAAAGGAATATTTGAAAGGAGTTTTTCAAAGAAAGACCTCGGTAAAGCTGCTTACATATTGAGCATCAAGATCTATAGAGATAGATCAAGACGCTTGATAAGTTTTTCAATGAGTACATACCTTGACAAGATTTTGAAGTAGTTCAAAATGGAACAATCAAAGAAAGAGTTCTTGCCTGTGTTGCAAGGTGTGAAATTGAGTAAGACTCAAAGCCCGACCACGGCAGAAGATAGAAATAGAATGAAAGTCATTCCCTATGCCTCAGCCATAGGTTCTATAAAGTATGCCATGCTGTGTACCAGATCTATTGTATACCCTACACTGTGTTAAGCAAGGGAGTACAATAGTGATCTAAGAGTAGATCACTGAACAACGTCAAAATTATCCTTAGTGGAATAAGGAAATATTTCTCAATTATGGAGGTGACAAAAAGGTTCGTCATAAAAAGTTACGTCGATGCAAGTTTTGACACAGATCTGGATGACTCTAAGTCTCGATCTAGATACATATTGAAAGTGGGAGCAATTAGCTAGAGTAGCTCCATGCAGAGCATTGTTGACATAAATATTTGCAAAATACTTACGGATCTGAATGTGACAGACCCGTTGACTAAGATTCTCTCACAAGCAAAACATGATCACACCTTAGTACTCCTTGGGTGTTAATCACATAGTGATGTGAACTAGATTACTGAATCTAGTAAACCCTTTGGGTGTTGATCACATATCAATGTGAACTATGGGTGTTAATCACATGGTGATGTGAACTATTTCTGTTAAATCACATGGCTGTGTAATCTAGATTATTGACTCTAGTGCAAGTGGGAGACTGAAGGAAATATGCCCTAGAGGCAATAATAAAGTTATTATTTATTTCCTTATATCATGATAAATGTTTATTATTCATGCTAGAATTGTATTAACCGGAAACATAATACATGTGTGAATACATAGACAAACAGAGTGTCACTAGTATGCCTCTACTTGACTAGTTCGTTAATCAAAGATGGTTATGTTTCCTAACCATAGACAAAAGAGTTGTTATTTGATTAACAGGATCACATCATTAGTTGAATGATCTGATTGCCATGACCCATTCCATTAGCTTAGCATCCGATCGTTTAGTATGTTGCTATTGCTTTCTTCATGACTTATACATGTTCCTATGACTATGAGATTATGTAACTCCCGTGTGCCGGAGGAACACTTTGTGTGCTACCAAATGTCACAACGTAACTGGGTGATTATAAAGGAGCTCTACAAGTGTCTCCAAAGGTACATGTTGGGTTGGCGTATTTCGAGATTGGGATTTGTCACTCCGATCGTCGGAGAGGTATCTCTAGGCCCTCTCGGTAATGCACGTCACTTAAGCCTTGCAAGCATTGCAACTAATGAGTTAGTTGCGGGATGATGTATTATGGAACGAGTAAAGAGACTTGCCGGTAACGAGATTGAACTAGGTATTGGATACCGACGATCGAATCTCAGGCAAGTAATGTAACATCCCAAATTTTCAATTTGGAATGTTATACACTAGATCATCATGCATAGTATATTTTCTTGAATTTTGACCGATCCTAGAAATTTCACGCAACTCAAGGACCCTCGGAGAGAGTTGGAGATTTCGTTATTTTCATATTTGAGAGTTCTCTCAAATTTTGGAAAAAGAGGATCATTTGATTTATTTATTTCATCTTCAATTGTTTTTCCGATATCAAAAATATAAGAGAGGGAATAATATGACTTTCCCAAAATTGAGGAAAAATGAAGATTTAATAAATAGATCAAATTTTGTTTTCCGGTGTTTGTTTGCATTTTATTTGGATAGGGAAAAATGCGTGTTTTCAAAAATTGCATTTTAGGCCCGGAGAAAAGTTCATTTTGTTCGACTCATTTTTAGGAGTCGGGGAAAATTTACTTTAGATTTTTTGGAGTTCGTTTAGATTTTCTTTTCTTTGTTTTTCTGCACGCGTAACCGATTTAAAAAAAAGGAGCAGCACGTTGGGCCAAGGCCCAGCCAGCAGGCCGGCCGGCCAGGCCCCAGCCCCAGCCGTGCGCGCCAGGCGCCAGGCGAGGCAGCCGCCGCCCCAGGCCGAGTCCCAGCGGGACTCTAGGCCGTAGCCCCCCCTCTTTCCTTTGTTTCGTTTTCCTTTTCCTACTCTATTTCTTGTCCCCTACCCCAAGAAACCCCCTCCCCTCACCAATATAAATACCCCCACACCCTCCCCCTCCAAAACATCAAATCAAACCCCAAGCCCCACCCCACCCCACGCCTCCTTAGCCGCGCCCCACCCTGCGCCCCTCACCACCGCCGCCGCCGCCCCTCACGCACGCGCCGCCCCTCACGCACGCGCCGCCCCGCGCCTAAGCCGCCGCCGCCGCCCTTAGCCGCCGCCACCCGGAGCCCGCCTCCCGAGGTAGCCGCGCATCTCTTTTTCTTTTCCCCGGATCGGTTTTTCTTATAAACTATTCCGATTCTTTTCTTCTCTTCCGATTCGTTTTCTTTCCGGTTCTTTTCTAAATCGTTCCGGTCTCTAGATTGGTTTTCCGTTTCTTTTCGGTTTCTTTTCCGAAACCCTAGATCGGTTTTCGTTCTTCTTTCGGACCGTTCGTCTCAACGAACGTGATCACCGATTATTCTCCGGTTAACGACGCCCGTTCGTTTAACCGTTCGTCTCTTTCTTTTCGTCGGATTTATTCCGCGATCACGATCTCAGATCCGATCTTCGTTCTAGTCTTTCTTCTCGCTCGTTTATCGGAATCAGGTGATTCAAGCGCCTGGAGTTTCGTTTCGAAACCGCCGTTCCGACTAATCAACTTGAACAAGTTTTTGCCACAATAAAATATGACCTAGTTTCAACTTGCTAGAACCAAGTTGTTTTCTTCCGCCGTTTGTTTTCCGTTTCTTTGTTCGGTTCGTTCTTTCTTTGCAACCGGAGTTCTTAAGTTGAACTTTCTGGTTCGTTCTCTGTTCGAGTTTTACCTGTGCATTAGATGAGTACTTATTGTATGCTTGTTGTTTGTCTGCGATAGATCACCCGGATTGCACCGCTTGTTACTTCGAAACCCTAGGTCTCGCGGATCATCAGCAAGGCAAGTAACACTTTGATCATACCTTTTTCTACAACCCATGTTTTATTGCATTAGATCAATCCTCTCACATTGCATGATTAGGATCTAATTAAACTGTGGGATGGGAAGTAGATGAGGTAGTACCTATCACCTGTATTATTATGAAACCTTTGGGAGTTACTTCTACGTTTGCTTATTATGCCATGCTATGCTAGTAGACGTGGATTGGGTGAGTGATATCCATGACAGATGTGAGTTGATAATTTTAATGGTTTATCTAAGGTGGCAACTTAAACACACATCTGGGTGGATTGAGGCACCTGATGTCTATCAGGACTTGCCTGTTTTTTTTGGACCGCCACCCAGGCCCAAAGGGATCATAAGATCTTTCATGCTAGAAACTTCCGTGTGCAGCCACATGCTACTATGGGCTCTGGCATAGTTGACTAAGTTGTGCGAACTCTTACGGGGTGGACTAGCAGATGTAGGGGTTGTAGGTGGTACGGTCTACCCCACATGTAAGGTGCTAGCGCTTCTGAAAGACTATGTCTCGGTCATCCGTTTCTCAAACACCATGTAGTGCGAGAAAACAAACGGAGGCGATCGAGTCATGTGGGGAAAAGTGCGCAAACCTCTGCAGAGTGTACAAACTAATCATGATTAGCCGTGTCCCCGGTTATGGACAACTTGAGTATCTAGTACTTGAATATCATGTGAATCTCAACATGTTACTTCTAATTAATGTTGATGCGTTTTAATTGTTCACTTAATTGGGATCGGAATGTTGTCAACCATTCTCGATGTTTAACAACTACCATGATAGTTAAACAAATTTATTCCTTTGCAGTAGGGAAAAACTGGCTTTACGCAAAACTGTAACCATAGAGCTTTCCACCAGCCATATATGCATATAGTATAGCTGTTTCATTCCATTACTCTCTATGTGTTACATGGCCAGCATATTCCATGTGCTGACCCGTTTTCGGGCTGCAACTTCTCATGTTGCAGACTTTTCAGACGACGAGTAAGGTGCTTTTAGGTCGTGGTCCTATACTCAGTGATGCCGTTGGAGTTGATGGACCCATTTATCTTCCGAGTCTTCCGCTGTTATCGTTATTAGATGGCCTTAAGCCATATTTATTGTAAAAGTTCTCTTTGAGACAACGATGTAATAAGTGTGTGATTGCCACTCTGCTATAAATCCTTCGATGTACTGTGTGGTGTCAGCATTACTGATCCAGGGATGACACCTGAGCACAGAGCACTTGATCCATTCGGGTCGGGTCGCTACAGAGATGGTATCAGAGCACACGCTGACTGTAGGACACGACCACTAAGTTAAAGCCATAGATCACCATTCTCTTCTCATTTTCTAAACTCCTCATCTTTTCTACTCTTTTAGGATGACGAACGCGAAGATTAAGTATGCTCAACCGGATGAAGGCACACCATTTGGATTTCACCTGAAGGAAGTCACCAAGTACCTGAACATTGGATTACCAAGCTTCACGGGAACCTTCAACGCCACTCTGCCTGAAGAGGAGCGCTGGAAGATTCAAGCTCACGTTCCGGGAAGGACATTCGCACCAATCACGAAGCCCATAGATAGTGTTTTCAATGCACCAACCTGGAGTCTGGGAAGGAGCATGGCAGCTCATATCACCATAGGACGCATTGGAGAAGTTTATCAAGAAGACCTTAAGGACACTATCTACCAGATTTGCGGACGCCGAGATGAACAATGGGAGTTAGTCAGCACCAAGAAGGATAGATCCATTGCATCTTTCATCCAGGAGTTAAACCAGCACATTCGCCGCCACGAGAACCAGATGTGCAATGACATGATAGAGTTGAAGAATGCAAAGGCAAGGATCATCGAGCTAGAAGGAGAACTGAAGGCTAAACGCAAGGACTACATGGATGAGATCGTAGCTCTAGCAAGGCACAATGGCGATCTTAAGCAGGAGATTGAAGAACTCAAGAGGAAGTTAGCATCCAGGAGGAAGACGAGTACGTCGCATGTCCGGACAACTACATCATCATCGACGACACCGATTCGGATCCAAGTGAACCCGACTTTGAAGACGAAGCTGGAGCAGATATCATGGAGTCTTCCACCGGTTCAAATTTCTAGATGACCACCAGATAGTAGTAGTATTTCCCCATGTAAACATTATAGTTCAAGCGCTTTTGCGATAGTTTTAGACCGATTGTAAGCCCTTGTTTGATTGAATGAAGTGATTTTGTGTGCATTTGCTCATGTGCATTGGGGTAGTGTTTTCCCTTTAGACCTCACTCTATTCTTAATTCTCGTCTTTTCTAAACCCTCAGATGCCTCTGAGACGTGACAATGGATTCCCACCGGAGCTCACTCAGTTGATCCAGCAACAGAATCAATTGATGCAGATGTTAGTCCAGAACCAGCAGAACAACAACAACAACCCACCACCACCACCACCACCTGTTGACCACTTAGCCCGTTTCCTTAGGCCGAATCCGCCGGTGTTTTCCAGTAGCACCGAGCCGATAGTAGCAGACGATTGGCTCCGCAAGATAGGAAGGGAGTTGACCACTGCAGGATGCACAGATGGTGAGAAAGTGAAGTTTGCCGCTCACCAGCTTGACGGACCCGCGGCAGCATGGTGGGAGAATTTCATAGCCACTTACCCAGTTGACACTGTCACATGGGATCAGTTTCAGCAAGCTTTCCGCACTGCCCATGTTTCAGTAGGAGCTATGGCCATGAAGAAGCATGAGTTTCGCAACTTATGCCAAGGAGGACGAACAGTTGGCAAGTATGTGGAGGAGTTTAGTAAGCTAGCACGCTATGCCCCAGATGACGTTGCTACGGATGCAGCTAAGCAGGAGAAATTCCTGGAAGGATTGAATGATGACCTAAGCATGAAATTGATGGTAGCAAGTTTCAACAACTACCAGGAGTTGGTAGATCGTGCCATCATGATTGAAGGAAAGCAACAACAGATTGAAAACCGTAAGAGGAAGTATGGACAGGGGAAGTATAACTCTGGAGCCCAGCAGAAGCCCCATTTTGCCCCTAAACCGGGATTTCAGTTTCAGCATACCCATAGAGGAGGTAGTTCGCACAACCATAATGACCACAAGAATGGTAATGGGAATGGAGGAAGCAACGGCCAGAACCGTACCATCCCATCGACCCCAACCAAGAGAGATCTGAGTCAAGTCACCTGTTTCAAGTGTTCTAAGACCGGACATTATGCAAATGAATGTCCCGAAGGACAGAATGGAAATGGCAATGGAAGCTCTGGGAAGAAGCCAAACCCTTTCAATAGGGGACAGGTGAACCACATTAATGTGGAGGAGGTTGAAGATCAGCCCGATGCAGTAATCGGTAAGTTTTTGGTTAAGACATTTACCGCACTCGTTCTTTTTGATACTGGTGCATCGCATTCATACATATCAAGGGGATTTGTGGATAAATATAACCTGCCAACCCAAGCCCTTAGGACACCCATGTTAGTAAGCTCACCAGGAGCGGAGTTTATGGCTAGACGATGGTGTGATCGGTTACCATTAAGGATTGGTAACTATGTGTTTCCCTCAGACCTAATAGTATTGGAATCTCAAGGATTGGATGTGATATTAGGCATGGATTGGCTGTCGATGTATGGAGGAAACATCGATTGTGCTAGTAAGACAATTTTGCTTACCACACCAGAAGGAAGAAGGATCAAGTATGTATCCCGGCATGTGCCAAACAGGACACAAGTAAACTGCCTAACAGGAGTTGTGCAAGAGGAAGTACCAGTGGTAAAGGATTTTCCTGATGTATTTCCTGAGGAATTACCAGGCATGCCACCGGATAGAGACATTGAGTTTTTGATTGAGTTATTGCCAGGTACAGGCCCAATATCGAAGCAACCGTACCGGATGCCAGCAAAGGATTTGGTGGAAATTAAGAATCAGATTAAGGAGTTATTGGATAAAGGTTACATTCGCCCAAGTTCTTCGCCTTGGGGATCACCCGTACTTCTAGTGGAAAAGAAGGATGGATCATTAAGGATGGTTGTAGATTATCGGGGATTGAATGAAGTAACCATCAAGAACAAGTACCCACTGCCAATGATCAATGATCTGTTTGATCGTTTGCAAGGAGCTAAAGTGTTTTCCAAGATCGATTTGCGATCAGGGTACCATCAATTGAAGATTCGAGAGCAGGACATACCTAAGACATCATTCACCACAAGATATGGACTGTATGAGTATACCGTTATGTCATTTGGATTGACTAACGCACCTGCCTATTTTATGAACCTGATGAACAAAGTGTTTATGGAGTTTTTGGATAAGTTCGTCATAGTGTTCATTGATGACATCCTGGTTTATTCAAAGAATGAAGAGGAGCATAAGGAACATTTGCGTTTGGTTTTGGAGAAACTAAGGGAACATCAGTTATACGCCAAATTCAGCAAATGTGAGTTTTGGTTGAAGGAAGTTGGATTCCTCGGACACGTTATATCCGGAGAAGGTATAGCAGTTGACCCCACAAAGGTTGAGACCATAACCAAATGGGAAGCACCAACAACAATTGGAGAGATCCGGAGTTTTCTTGGACTCGCAGGATACTACCGGAGGTTATTGAGAATTTTTCAAAGATTGCGAAGCCTATGACGGAGTTGTTGAAGAAGGATACTAAGTTCAAATGGACTGAGGAGTGTGAGGCTAGTTTCCAGGAGTTGAAGAAACGCTTGGTTACCTCACCAGTATTGATTTTGCCAGATCAGACCAAGGATTATGAGGTGTATTGCGACGCTTCACGTCGAGGACTTGGAGCAGTGCTTATGCAGGAAGGGAGAGTTGTTTCGTATGCTTCACGACAACTGAAGCCTCATGAGTTGAATTATGCCACGCATGATTTGGAGTTAGCAGCCGTAGTGCATGCATTGAAAACATGGAGACATTTCCTCATTGGAAATCATTGTGAGGTGTACACGGATCACAAGAGTTTGAAGTACATTTTCACGCAGAAGGAGTTGAACCTCAGACAAAGGAGATGGTTGGAGCTCATCAAGGATTATGACATGAGATTGCATTACCATCCCGGAAAAGCTAATGTAGTAGCTGACGCATTGAGCCGTAAGAGCCATGTCAATACTCTAATGACGGGGAAAATACCCAAGGAGTTAGCAGAAAACCTTCGTGAGCTATGTTTGGAAATAGTTCCGAGAGGCTATGTAGCAACATTGGAGATTCAGTCAACATTGATGGATAAGATCAGAGAAGCTCAGAAATCTGACAAGGAGATTGCTGCTATAAAAGAGAAATTGAGCGAAGGAAAAGCAAAGGGATTTCGTGAGGATGAGCACGATACCCTATGGTTTGAGGACCGTGTTTATGTGCCAAATGACCCGGAGATCAGGAAGTTGATTTTGCAAGAGGCACATGATTCACCGTATTCGATTCACCCAGGGAATACCAAGATGTATTTGGATTTGAAGGAAACATTCTGGTGGACCGGAATGAAGAAGGATATTGCAGCATATGTAGCAGTTTGTGACGTATGTCAGAGAGTAAAGGCAGAGCATCAGAAGCCAGCAGGATTGTTACAACCATTGCCGATACCCGAATGGAAGTGGGATAAGATAGGCATGGATTTTATCACGGGACTACCCAGGACGAAAGCAGGCTATGACTCGATATGGGTAGTAGTTGATCGTTTGACAAAGGTAGCACATTTTATTCCAGTTAAGACCACTTACACCAGTGCTAAGTTGGCAAAGGTATACATGACTAGGATCATTTGTTTGCATGGAGTTCTGAGGAGTATCGTATCAGATAGAGGAACCCAATTTACCTCAAAGTTTTGGAATCAGTTGCATGAAACTTTAGGAACCAGACTAGAGTTCAGCACAGCTTTTCATCCGCAGACGGATGGACAGACCGAGAGAGTCAATCAGATTTTGGAGGATATGCTGAGAGCTTGTGCACTAGATTATGGATCTAGTTGGGACGATAACTTGCCGTATGCGGAGTTTTCTTATAACAACAGTTACCAAACCAGTTTGAAGATGGCACCTTTCGAAGCTTTATACGGAAGGAGGTGCAGGACACCGTTGTCATGGGACGAAGTTGGAGACCGTCAATTCTTTGGACCAGATTTGATTAAGGAGTCTGAACGGAAAGTTAAGTTGATTCGCGATAGGCTCAAGGTAGCCCAGTCCAGGCAGAAGAGCTACGCAGATTCTAAACGCAAGGAGACAGTTTACGAAACCGGAGACAGAGTTTATCTCCGAGTATCCCCACTTCGAGGAGTTAAGCGCTTTGGAGTTAAGGGAAAGTTAGCACCGCGTTTCGTTGGACCGTACAAGATCTTGCAACGTATGGGAGAAGTCGCTTATAAGTTGGAATTACCAGAGGGACTGTCAGGAGTTCATGATGTATTCCATGTTTCTCAGCTGAAGAAATGTCACGCCGAGATGGCGGAGGTACCGCTAAGAGATACCGTGCCACTCGAAGAGATTCAGTTGAAGGACGACTTAACATATGAGGAGAAGCCAGTCAAGATTCTCGATTATGCCAGCAGAGTTACTCGCAGCAAGGTTATCAAGTTTTGCAAATTTCAGTGGAACCACCACTCAGAGGATGAAGCCACCTGGGAGAGAGAAGAAGATTTGCTCAAGGACCACCCTCACCTATTTTCTAGCCAACCCGAATCTCGAGGGCGAGATTCATCTTAAGGGGGGTAGGTTTGTAATATCCCAAATTTTCAATTTGGAATGTTATACACTAGATCATCATGCATAGCATATTTTCTTGCATTTTGCCCGATCCTAGAAATTTCACGCAACTCAAGGACCCTCGGAGAGAGTTGGAGATTTCGCTATTTTCATATTTGAGAGTTCTCTCAAATTTTGGAAAAAGAGGATCATTTGATTTATTTATTTCATCTTCAATTATTTTTCCGATATCAAAAATACAAGAGAGGGAATAATATGACTTTCCCAAAATTGAGGAAAAATGAAGATATAATAAATAGATCAAATTTTGTTTTCCGGTGTTTGTTTGCATTTTATTTGGATAGGGAAAAATGCGTGTTTTCCAAAATTGCATTTTAGGCCCGGAGAAAAGTTCATTTTTCGACTCATTTTTAGGAGTCGGGGAAAATTTACTTTATATTTTTTGGAGTTCGTTTAGATTTTCTTTTCTTCGTTTTTCTGCGCGCGTAACCGATTTAAAAAAAAAGGAGCAGCGCCTTGGGCCAAGGCCCAGCCAGCAGGCCGGCCGGCTAGGACCCAGCCCCAGCCGCGCGCGCCAGGCGCCAGGCGAGGCAGCCGCCACCCCAGGCCGAGTCCCAGCGGGACTCTAGGCCGTAGCCCCCCCTCTTTCCTTTGTTTCGTTTTCCTTTTCCTACTCTATTTCTTGTCGCCTACCCCAAGAAACCCCCTCCCCTCACCAATATAAATACCCCCACACCCTGCCCCTCCAAAACATCAAATCAAACCCCAAGCCCCACCCCACCCGCGCCTCCTTAGCCGCGCCCCACCCGGCGTCCCTCACCACCGCCGCCGCCGCCCCTCATGCACGCGCCGCCCCGCGCCTAAACCGCCGCCGCCCGAAGCCCACCTCCCGAGGTAGCCGCGCCTCTCTTTTTCTTTTCCCCGGTTTGGTTTTTCTTATAAACCATTCCGATTCTTTTCTTCTCTTCCGATTCGTTTTCTTTCCGGTTCTTTTCTAAATCATTCCGGTCTCTAGATTGGTTTTCCGTTTCTTTTCGGTTTCTTTTCCGAAACCCTAGATCGGTTTTCGTTCTTCTTTCGGACTGTTCGTCTCAACGAACGTTATCACCGATTATTCCCCGGTTAATGATGCCCGTTCGTTTAACCGTTCGTCTCTTTCTTTTCGTCGGATTTATTCCGCGATCGCGATCTCAGATCCGATCTTCGTTCTAGTCTTTCTTCTCGCTCGTTTATCGGAATCAGGTGATTCAAGCGCCTGGAGTTTCATTTCGAAACCGCCGTTCCGACTAATCAACTTGAACAAGTTTTTGCCACAATAAAATTTGACCTAGTTTCAACTCGCTAGAACCGAGTTGTTTTCTTCCGCCGTTTGTTTTCCGTTTCTTTGTTCGGTTTGTTCTTTCTTTGTAACCGGAATTCTTAAGTTGAACTTTCTAGTTCGTTCTCTCGTTCGAGTTTTACCTGTGCATTAGACGAGTACTTATTGTATGCTTGTTGTTTGTCTGCGATAGATCACCCGGATTGCGCCGCTTGTTACTTCAAACCCTAGGTCTCGCGGATCATCAGCAAGGCAAGTAACACTTTGATCATACCTTTTTCTACAACCCATGTTTTATTGCATTAGATTAATCCTCTCACATTGCATGATTAGGATCTAATTAAACTGTGGGATGGGAAGTAGATGAGGTAGTACCTATCACCTGTATTATTATGAAACCTTTGGGAGTTACTTCTACGTTTGCTTATTATGCCATGCTATGCTAGTAGATGTGGATTGGGTGAGTGATATCCATGACAGATGTGAGTTGATAATTTTAATGGTTTATCTAAGGTGGCAACTTAAACACACATCTGGGTGGATTGAGGCACCTGATGTGTATCAGGATTTGCCTGTTTTTTTTGGACCGCCACCCAGGCCCAAAGGGATCATAAGATCTTTCATGCTAGAAACTTCCATGTGCAGCCACATGCTACTATGGGCTCTGGCATAGTTGACTAAGTTGTGCGAACTCTTACGGGGTGGACTAGCAGATGTAGGGGTTGTAGGTGGTACGGTCTACCCCACATGTAAGGTGCTAGCGCTTCTGAAAGACTGTGTCTCGGTCATCCATTTCTCAAACACCATGTAGTGCGAGAAAACAAACGGAGGCGATCGAGTCATGTGGGGAAAAGTGCGCAAACCTCTGCAGAGTGTACAAACTAATCATGATTAGCCGTGTCCCCGGTTATGGACAACTTGAGTATCTAGTACTTGAATATCATGTGAATCTCAACATGTTACTTCTAATTAATGTTGTTGGGTTTTAATTGTTCACTTAATTGGGATCGGAATGCTGTCAACCATTCTCGATGTTTAACAACTACCATGATAGTTAAACAAATTTATTCCTTTGCAGTAGGGAAAAACTGGCTTTACGCAAAACTGTAGCCATAGAGCTTTCCACCAGCCATATATGCATATAGTATAGCTGTTTCATTCCATTACTCTCTATGTGTTACATTGCCAGCATATTCCATGTGCTGACCCATTTTCGGGCTGCAACTTCTCATGTTGCAGACTTTTTAGACGACGAGTAAGGTGTTTTTAGGTCGTGGCCCTATACTCAGTGATGCCGTTGGAGTTGATGGACCCATTTATCTTCCGAGTCTTCCGCTGTTATCGTTATTAGATGGCCTTAAGCCATATTTATTGTAAGTTCTCTTTGAGACAACGATGTAATAAGTGTGTGATTGCCACTCTGCTATAAATCCTTCGATATACTGTGTGGTGTTAGCATTACTGATCCAGGGATGACACCTGAACACAGAGCACTTGATCCATTCGGGTCGGGTCACTACAAGTAACATACCGATGACAAAGGGAACAACGTATGTTGTTATGCGGTCTGACCGATAAAGATCTTCGTAGAATATGTAGGAGCCAATATGGGCATCCAGGTCCCGCTATTGGTTATTGACTGGAGACGTGTCTCGGTCATGTCTACATTGTTCTCGAACCCATAGGGTCCGCACGCTTAAGGTTTCGATGACAGTTATATTATGAGTTTATGAGTTTCGATGTACCGAAGGAGTTCGGAGTCCCGGATGAGATCGGGGACATGACGAGGAGTCTCGAAATGGTCGAGACGTAAAGATCGATATATTGGACGACTATATTCGGACATCGGAAAGGTTCCGAGTGATTTGGGTATTTTTCGGAGTACCGGGTAGTTACGGGAGAAGCAATGGGCCTTGATGGGCTTTAGTGGGAAGAGGAGAAAGGGCCAAGGGGCTGCTGCGCCCCCCCTCCCCTCTAGTCCGAATTGGACTAGGGAAAAGGGGGCCGGCCACCTCTCCTTCTCCTCCACTTCCTTCACCCTTCCTCCCTTCTTGGTGGACTACTACTAGGACTTGGAGTCCTAGTAGGACTCCACATCCTGGCCGCACCTAGCCTTGGCCGGCCTCCTCCTCCTCCATCCTTTATATACTGAGGCAAGGGGCACCCCATGAACACAAGTTGATCCACGTGATCTTATTCTTAGCCGTGTGCGGCGCCCCCAGCCACCATAGTCCTCGATAATATTGTAGCGGTGCTTAGGCGAAGCCCTGCAGCAGTAGTACATCAAGATCGTCACCACGCCGTCGTGCTGACGGAACACTTCCCCGACACTTTGCTGGATCGGAGTCCCGGGGTCGTCATCGAGCTGAACGTGTGCTAAAACTCGGAGGTGCCGTAGTTTCGGTGCTTGATCGGTCGGGCCGTGAAGACGTACGACTACATCAACCAAACGCTTCCGTTGTCGATCTACAAAGGGTACGTAGATCACACTCTCCTCTCGTTGCTATGCATCACCATGATCTTGCGTGTGCGTAGGATTTTTTTTGAAATTACTACGTTCCCCAACACATATTTCCAACAGTCTTCCACTTGCACTAGAGTCAATCATCTAGTTACATTGTGATGAATCGAACACCCATGGAATTCTGGTGTTGATCATGTTTTGCTCTAGGGAGAGGTTTAGTCAATGGATCTGCTACATTCAGGTCCGTATGTACTTTACAAATCTCTATGTCTCCATTTTGAACACTTTCACGAATGGAGTTGAAGCGACGCTTGATATGCCTGGTCTTCCTATGAAACCTGGGCTCCTTGGCAAGGGCAATAGCTCCAGTGTTGTCATAGAAGAGAGTCATCGGGCCCGACGCATTGGGTATGACTCCTAGGTCGGTAATGAACTCCTTCACCCAGACTGCTTCGTGTGCTGCCTCCGAGGCTGCCATGTACTCTACTTCACATGTAGATCCTGCCACAACGCTTTGCTCGCAACTGCACCAGCTTACTGCCCCACCATTCAAAATATACACGTATCCAGTTTGTGACTTAGAGTCATCCAGATCTGTGTCGAAGCTAGCGTCGACGTAACCCTTTACGAAGAGCTCTTCATCACCTCCATAAACGAGAAACATTTCCTTAGTCCTTTTCAGGTACTTCAGGATATTCTTGACCGCTGTCCAGTGTTCCTTGCCGGGATTACTTTGGTACCTACCTACCAAACTTACGACAAGGTTTACATCAGGTCTGGTACACAGCATGGCATACATAATAGAACCTATGGCTGAGGCATAGGGGATGACACTCATCTCTTCTATATCTTCTGCCGTGGTCGGACATTGAGCTGAGCTCAATTTCACACCTTGGAACACAGGCAAGAACCCCTTCTTAGACTGATCCATATTGAACTTCTTAAATATCTTATCTAGGTATGTGCTTTGTGAAAGACCTATGAGGCGTCTTGATCTATCTCTATAGATCTTGATGCCTAATATATAAGCAGCTTCTCCAAGGTCCTTCATTGAAAACTCTTATTCAAGTAGGCCTTAATGCTGTCCAAAAGCTCTATATCATTTCCCATCAAAAGTATGTCATCTACATATAATATGAGAAATGCTACAGAGCTCCCACTCACCTTCTTGTAAACGCAGGCTTCTCCATATGTCTGCATAAACCCAAACGCTTTGATCATCTCATCAAAGCGAATGTTCCAACTCCGAGATGCCTGCACCAGCCCATAAATCGAGCGTTGGAGCTTGCACACCTTGTCAGCATTCTTAGGATCGACAAAACCTTCCGGCTGCATCATATACAGTTCTTCCTTAAGATAACCGTTAAGGAATGCCGTTTTGACGTCCATTTGCCATATCTCATAATCATAGTATGCGGCAATTGCTAACATGATTCAGACGGACTTCAGCTTTGCTACGGGAGAGAATGTCTCATCGTAGTCAACCCCTTGAACTTGTTGATAACCCTTAGCGACAAGCCTAGCTTTATAGATGGTCACATTACCATCCGTGTCTGTCTTCTTCTTAAAGATCCATTTATTTTCTATGGCTCGCCGATCATCGGGCAAGTCAGTCAAAGTCCATACTTCGTTTTCATACATGGATCCTATCTCGGATTTCATGGCTTCCAGCCATTTGTCGGAATCCGGGCCCGCCATCGCTTCTTCATAGTTCGAAGGTTCATCGTTGTCTAACAACATGATTTCCAAGACAGGGTTGCCGTACCACTCTGGTGCGGAACGTGTCCTTGTGGACCTTCGAAGTTCAGTAGGAGCTTGATCAGAAGTATCTTGATCATCATCATTAACTTCCTCTCTAATTGGTGCAGGCACCACAGGAACATTTTCTTGAGTTGCGCCACTTTCCGGTTCAAGAGGTAATACTTCATCAAGTTCTACTTTCCTCCCACTTACTTCTTTCGAGAGAAACTCCTTCTCTAGAAAGGATCCATTCTTGGCAACAAAGATCTTGCCTTCGGATCTGAGGTAGAAGGTATACCCAATAGTTTCTTTAGGGTATCCTATGAAGACGCATTTTTCCGACTTGCGTTCGAGCTTTTCAGGTTGAAGTTTCTTGACATAAGCATCGCATCCCCAAACTTTTAGAAACGACAGCTTAGGCTTCTTCCCAAACCATAATTCAAACGGTGTCGTCTCAATGGATTTCGACGGAGCCCTATTTAAAGTGAATGCAACAGTCTCTAAAGCATAGCCCCAAAATGACAGTGGTAAATCGGTAAGAGACATCATAGATCGCACCATATCCAGTAGAGTGCGATTACGACGTTCGGACACACCATTACGCTGAGGTGTTCCAGGCGGCGTGAGTTGTGAAACTATTCCACATTTTCTTAAGTGTGTACCAAATTCGTGTCTCAAGTATTCTCCTCCACGATATGATCGCAAAAACTTGATTTTTCTATCACGTTGATTCTCAACCTCACTCTGAAATTCCTTGAACTTTTCAAAGGTTTCATACTTGTGTTTCATTAAGTAGATATACCCATATCTACTCAAGTCATCAGTGAGGGTGAGAACATAACGATAGCCACCACGAGCCTCAACACTCATTGGACCGCACACATCAGTATGTATGATTTCCAATAGGTTGGTTGCTCGCTCCATTGTTCCTGAGAACGGAGTCTTGGTCATCTTACCCATGAGGCATGGTTCGCATGTGTCAAATGATTCGTAATCAAGAGACTCTAAAAGTCCATCTGCATGGAGCTTCTTCATGCGTTTGACACCTATGTGACCAAGGCGGCAGTGCCACAAATATGTGGGACTATCATTATCAACCTTACATCTTTTGGTATTCACACTATGAATATGTGTAGCATTACGCTCGAGATTCATTAAGAATAAACCATTCACCATAGGAGCATGACCATAAAACATATCTCTCATATAAATAGAACAACCATTATTCTCGGATTTAAATGAGTAGCCATCTCGTATTAAACGAGATCCTGATACAATGTTCATGCTCAAACTTGGCACTAAATAACAATTATTGAGGTTCAAAACTAATCCCGTAGGTAAATGTAGAGGTAGCGTGCCGACGGCGATCACATCGACCTTGGAACCATTCCCGACGCGCATCGTCACCTCGCCCTTCGCCAGTCTCCGTTTATTCCGCAGCTCCTGCTTTGAGTTACAAATGTGAGCAACTGCACCGGTATCAAATACCCAGGAGCTACTACGAGTACTGGTAAGGTACACATCAATTACATGTATATCACATATACCTTTCGTTTTGCCGGCCTTCTTGTCCGCTAAGTATTTGGGGCAGTTCCGCTTCCAGTGACCACTTCCCTTGCAATAAAAACACTCAGTCTCGGGCTTGGGTCCATTCTTTGGCTTCTTCCCGGCAGCTTGCTTACCGGGCGCGGCAACTCCCTTGCCGTCCTTCTTAAAGTTCTTCTTACCCTTGCCTTTCTTGAACTTAGTGGTTTTATTCACCATCAACACTTGATGTTCCTTTTTGACTTCTACCTCAGCTGATTTCAGCATTGCAAATACTTCAGGAATGGTCTTTTCCATCCCCTGCATATTGAAGTTCATCACAAAGCTCTTGTAGCTCGGTGGAAGCGACTGAAGGATTCTGTCAATGACCGCGTCATCCGGGAGATTAACTCCCAGCTGAGTTAAGCGGTTATGTAATCCAGACATAGTGAGTATGTGCTCACTGACAGAACTATTTTCCTCCATCTTACAGCTGAAGAACTTGTCGGAGACTTCATATCTCTCGACCCGGGCATGAGCTTGGAAAACCATTTTCAGCTCTTCGAACATCTCATATGCTCCGTGTCGCTCAAAACGCCCCGGTTCTAAGCTGTAAAGCATGCCGCACTGAACGAGGGAGTAATCATCAGCACGTGTCTGCCAAGCGTTCATAACGTCTTGGTTCTGTGGGACGGGTGCGTCACCTAGCGGAGCTTGTAGGACATATTCTTTCTTGGCAGCTATGAGGATGATCCTCAGGTTCCGGACCCAGTCCGTATAATTGCTGCCATTGTCTTTTAGCTTGGTTTTCTCTAGGAACGTGTTGAAGTTGAGGACAACGTGGGCCATTTGATCTACAAGACATATTGTAAAGATTTTAGACTAAGTTCATGATAATTAAGTTCATCTAATCAAATTATATAATGAACTCCCACTTAGATAGACATCCCTCCAGTCATCTAAGTATAACATGATCCGAGTTAACTAGGCCGTGTCCGATCATCACGTGAGATGGACTAGTCAACATCGGTGAACATCTTCATGTTGATCGTATCTTCTATACGACTCATGCTCGACCTTTCGGTCTTCTGTGTTCCGAGGCCATGTCTGTACATGCTAGGCTCGTCAAGTCAACCTAAGTGTTTGCATGTGTAAATCTGTCTTACACCCGTTGTATGTGAACGTTGGAATCTATCACACTCGATCATCACGTGGTGCTTCGAAACAATGAACTGTCGCAACGGTGCACAGTTAGGGGGAACACTTTCTTGAAATTATTATGAGGGATCATCTTATTTACTACCGTTGTTCTAAGTAAACAAGATGCAAAAACATGATAAACATCGCATGCAATCAAATAATAATAGTGACATGATATGGCCAATATCACATAGCTCCTTTGATCTCCATCTTGGGGCTCCATGATCATATTGTCACCGGCATGACACCATGATCTCCATCATCATGATCTCCATCATCGTGTCTCCATGAAGTTGCTCGCCAACTATTACTTCTACTACTATGGCTAACATGTTTAGCAATAAAGTAAAGTAATTTACATGGCGTTTCTCAATGACACGCAGGTCATACAAAAAATAAAGACAACTCCTATGGCTCCTGCCGGTTGTCAAACTCATCGACATGCAAGTCGTGATTCCTATTACAAGAACATGATCTCATACATCACATATATATCATTCATCATTCATCACAACTTTGGCCATATCACATCACAAAGCACTTGCTGCAAAAACAAGTTAGACGTCCTCTAATTGTTGTTGCAAGTTTTACGTGGCTGCAATAGGGTTCTAGTAAGAATGTTTTCTTACCTACGTAATAGCCACAACGTGATTTGTCAACTTCTATTTACCCTTCATACATACCCTTTTCATCGAATCCGCTCCAACTAAAGTGGGAGAGACAGACACCCGCTAGCCACCTTATGCAACTAGTGCATGTCAGTCGGTGGAACCAGTCTCACGTAAGCGTACGTGTAAGGTCGGTCCGGGCCGCTTCATCCCACAATACCGCTGAAGCAAAATAAGACTAGTAGCGGCAAGAAAGTTGACAACATCTACGCCCACAACAAATTGTGTTCTACTCGTGCAAAGAGAACTATGCATAGACCTAGCTCATGATGCCACTGTTGGGGAACGTTGCAGAAAACAAAAATTTTCCTATGGTTTCACCAAGATCCATCTATGGGTTCATCTAGCAACGAGTGATCAGATTGCATCTACATACCTTTGTAGATCATGCGCGGAAGCGTCCAAAGAACGGGGATGAGGAAGTCGTACTCGACGTGATCCAAATCACCGGAGATCCTAGCGCCGAATGGACGGCACCTCCACGTTCAACACACGTACGGTCAGCATGACGTCTCCTCCTTCTTGATCCAGCAAGGGGGAAGGAGAGGTTGATGAAGATCCAGTAGCACGACGGTGTGGTGGTGAATGCAGGGGTCACCGCAGCAGGGCTTCGCCGTTCTACTACGAGAGGGAGAGGTGTTGCAGGGGAGAGGGAGGTGCCAAGACTCAAGGGTGCGGCTGCCCCCTCCCTCCCCCCTTTATATAGGCCCCCTAGGGGGTGCGCCGGCCCTAGGAGATGGGATCTCCTAGGGGGGGCAGCCAAGGGGTGGAGTGCCCCCCAAGCCAGGTGGGGCGCCCCCACCCTAGAGTTCCCAACCCTAGGCGCACGGGGTGGGCCAAGGAGGGCGCACCAGCCCACTATGGGCTGGTTCCCCTCCCCACTTTGGACCATGGGGCCCTCCGGGATGGGTGGCCCCACCCGGTGGACCCCCGGGACCCTTTTGATGGTCCCGGTACAATACCGGTGACCCCCGAAACTCTCCCGATGGCCGAAACTGCACTTCCTATATATAATTCCTCACCTCCGGACCATTCTGGAACTCCTCGTGACGTCCAGGATCTCATCCGGGACTCCGAACAACTTTCGGGTTACTGCATATTCATATCTCTACAACCCTAGCGTCACCGAACCTTAAGTGTGTTGACCCTACGGGTTCGGGAGACATGTAGATATGACCGAGATTGCTCTCAGGTCAATAACCAACAGCAGGATCTGGATACCCATGTTGGCTCCCACATGCTCCTCGATGATCTCATCGGATGAACCACGATGTCGAGGATTCAAGCAACCCCGTATACAATTCCCTTTGTCAATCGGTACGTTACTTGCCCGAGATTTGATCGTCGGTATCCCAATACCTCGTTCAATCTCGTTACCGGCAAGTCACTTTACTCGTACCGTAATGCATGACCCCGTGACCAGACACTTGGTCACTTTTAGCTCATTGTGATGATGCATTACCGAGTGGGCCCGGAGATACCTCTCCGTCATACGGAGTGACAAATCCCAGTCTTGATCTGTGTCAACCCAACAGACACTTTCGGAGATACCCGTAGTATACCTTTATAGTCACCCAGTTACGTTGTGACGTTTGGTACACCCAAAGCACTCCTACGGTATCCGGGAGTTACACGATCTCATGGTCTAAGGAAAAGATACTTGACATTGGAAAAACACTAGCAAACGAACTATACGATCTTGTGCTATGTTTAGGATTGGGTCTTGTCCATCACATCATTCTCCTAATGATGTGATCCCATTATCAATGACATCCCCATGTCCATAGCCAGGAAACCATGACTATCTGTTGATCAACGAGCTAGTCAACTAGAGGCTCACTAGGGACACATTGTGGTCTATGTATTCACACATGTATTACGATTTCCGGATAATACAATTAAAGCATGAATAATAGGCAATTATCATGAACAAGGAAATATAATAATCATTTTATTATTGCCTCTAGGGCATATTTCCAACACTTCAGTGGATCCATCCACCCTATCTGGCTTCACTTGTGCTAATCCCATTGTTATTGATGAATGCTTTGATGCAAACTATAAACTTTTTAAGAATCAGAAGGGTGAAGTGTTTTCCAGGTATATTGGTACTAACTTCAGGAATGGACCGCCTATGAAGAAGGTCTGGGTGCCGAAAAGGTGTTTGGAGAATCTTCCTGTGAATGTCGTCATGACACCGCATGTGAAGAAGACAAACCCCAGACCACAGGCTTCATACGGTCCAAAGGCTTCATATAGACAGATGACTCACCTGAGTCGCACTAACGCAAATGTTTTGCAGGGAAGCCATACTCAGGCCTATGAATATGAGCGCGTTTCATCAAACCGCCATGTTCATAAGACCAAGAACTATTCTGCTCATTCTTATGAGTACTATTGTCCACCTGCAAGTTTTTTTGCTAGGGCTCCAAAGCCAAAGTTCTTAGATGCTGCACTTAGACTCATTGCTTCAAAGCCACCCTTGAAGGTGTGGGTGGCTAAGAAAGCTTAACTCTCTTTTGCAGGGAAAGGTCTCCAGCCAAAAACCAAAATCGTCCGAAGCTATTCCTGGGGACCTTAAACATCTTGTAGGGCGCAAGATCAAATGCCCAAATGGTCTTATTATGTATTTTGTTCCCGAGTCTCTTGCTACTTGCCCTATCAGTCCTAACCTCGATCTAAGCTTTCATAATCCACTTGCTCGTCAAATGTTTTTGCTTCACAACTCTCTTCGTGAAGACTATCCCCCTAACAGCACTGTAGGGTACGACACCAGCTGCTTCAGAATGGATTATTGATAGTGGGTGTACTAATCACATGACTGGAAAGCGAAGTCTTCTTATGGACTCAACCTTACGTCCATCTGACAAAAGTCACATCACATTTGCTGACACTGGTAAAAGTAAGGTATTGGGTCTAGGTAGAGTTGCAATCTCAAAGGATCAACACATGGATAAAGTGTAGCGACCAGACCTCAAACAGTCTGATCTCTATGCTCCGGTGTCATCCCTGGATCAGTAATGTTGACACCACACAGTACTCAGAGGATTTATAACAGAGTAGCAATCATACACTTATTACATCGAGTGTCTCCATAGAGAACTTAGTACAGTAAATATGGCTTAAGGCCATCTAATAACGATAACAGCAAAAATCTTGGAAGATAAGTGAGTCCATCAACTCCAATGGCATCACTGAGTATAGAACCATGACCTAAAAACTCCTTAATCATCGTCTAAAAAATCTGCAACATTAACGTTGGAGCCCGAAATGGGTCAGCACATGGAATATGCTGGCAAGGTAACACATAGAGAATAATGGAATGAAACAACTATACTATATGCATATTTGGGTGGTGGAAAGCTCTATGGCTACAGTTTTGCGTAAAGCCAATTTTTCCCTACTTCAAAGGAATAAATTTAATTACTATCATGGTGGTTGTTAAACATTGAGAATGGTTGACATCATTCTCAATCCCAATTAAGCATCATCATTAAACAAAACCCAACAAAATTAATTTAGGGTAACATGTTGAGATTCACATGATAATTCAGGTACTAGATAATCAAGATGTCCATAACCGGGGACACGGCTAACCATGATTAGTTTATTACACTCTGCAGAGGTTTGCGCACTTTTCCCCACAAGACTCGATCGCCTCCGTTTGGTTTCTCGCACTACATGGTGTTTGAGAAGACGGATGACCGAGACATAGTCTTTCAGAAGCGCTAGCACCTTACGATCGGGTAGACCGTACCACCTACATCCCCTACATCTGCTAGTCTACCACTGTAAGAGTTCGCATGACTTAGTGAACTATGCTAGAGCCCATAATAGCTTGTGGCTACATACAGAAGTTTCTAGTATGAATAGTCTCATGATCCCTTTGAGCCTGGGTGGCGGTCCAAAAAAAATAGGCAAGTCCTGGAATACCCAGGTGCCTTAATCCACCCAGATGTGTGTTTAAGTTGCCACCTTAAATAAACCATTAATTAACAAACTCACATCTGTCATGGATATCACTCACCCAATCCACGTCTACTAGCATAGCATGGCATAATAAGCAAACGTAGAAGTAACTCCCAAAGGTTTGATAATAAACAGGTAATAGGTACTACCTCAACTACTTATCATCCCACAATTTAATTAGATCCTAATCATGCAATGTGTGAGGATTGATCTAATGCAGTAAAACTGGGTAGTAGGAAAGGTATGATCAAAGTGTTACTTGCCTTGCTGATGATCCGGGAAACCTAGCGATTCGAAGTAACAAGCGGCGCACTCCGGGTACTCTATCACAAAAAAACAAACAAGTATACAATAAGTACTCATCTAGTGCACAAGTAAAAGTCAAAAAGCGATCTAACCAGAAGGTTCAACTTAAGAACTCTGGTTTGCAAAAAGAATCAAATTGAACGAAGCAACGAAAGTCAAACGACGAAAGAAAACAACTTCGTTCTACTAATCTGGATCTAAGGCAATTTTTTCAGTAGCAAAAACTTGTTTGAGTTGGTTAAACGTATAGAGGGTTTCGAGACGGAACTCTAGGCGCTTGAATCGCCTGATTCCGATAAACGAGCGAAAAGTTATACTAAAAAGAAAATCGGATCAGGAATCGCGATCAGAAAAATCGCGGATTAAATCCGAGAAAAAGAAAAACGACGAACGTTCGCTAGAACGAACGCTTGCTATTTAAATAAACCGGAAAAACCGATCTGTTTAAAAACAAACTGAATCTAAAAAAACCGACGAAAAACCGAACGATTTTTCGAAAAGAAATAATAATAATAAAAAAACCAGCGCGAAAATCGAGGCGGCGAACCTCGGGCGGCGTGCGGCGGGGCTGGGGCTGGGGCTAGGGCGGCTTAGGGTTCCGGCTGGGCCTCTCCCCGGCTTATATAGCCTAGCGGGCCGGGAGTCCTAGTCGGACACGGCCCTAGGTCGGTTCGTTTTTTTAAATAATTACACGCAGAAGAAAAAGAAAAAGAAATACTAAACGGACTCCAAAAATCCCGAAATAAATTTTGCCGGGCTTCTAAAATCAAGCCGCACAAGGTGAACATTTATTTGGGGCCTAAATGCAATTTTGAAAACCGCACATTTTTCCTAAATTCAAATAAAATAATGAAAAACTCCGAATTAAAATCTTATTTGATTTTATTATTAAATCCTCAATATTTTTTATTTTGGGAAAGTCATTTTATTCCCTCTCTCATATTTTTTTAATAGAAATAATTGATGATAAAATAAATAAAATCAAATGATCCTATTCTCAAAATTTGAGAAAACTCAAATATGAAAATAATGAATTCCCCAACTCTCTCCGTGGGTCCTTGAGTAGCATAGAAATTCTAGGATCAAAACCAAACGCAAATAAAATATGATATGCATTGATGATCTAATTATAACATTCCAAATTGAAAATTTGGGATGTTACAAACCTACCCCCTTAAGAGGAATCTCGCCCTCGAGATTCGGGTTGGCTAGAAAATATGTGAGGGTGGTCCTTGAGCAAATCTTCCTATCGCTCCCAGGTGGCTTCATCCTCTGTGTGGTGGCTCCACTGAACTTTGCAAAACTTGATAACCTTGCTGCGGGTGACTCGGCTGGCAACCTCGAGAATCTTAATTGGTTTCTCCTCGTAGGTTAAATCGTTATCCAACTGAATTGTTTCCAATGGCACTGTATCTCTTAAGGGTATGTCAGCCATCTCCGCGTGACACTTCTTCAACTGGGAAACATGGAACACATCATGAACTCCTGACAATCCTTCAGGCAATTCCAACTTGTAGGCCACTTCTCCCATACGCTCCAAAACTCAATATGGTCCTACAAATCGTGGCACTAAGTTTCCCTTAACTCCAAAATGCTTTGTTCCATGAAGTGGAGATACTCGAAGATAAGCTCTGTCTCCAACTTTGTAAACTGTCTCCTTCCGTTTAGAATCTGCATAACTCTTTTGTCTGGACTGGGCTATCTTGAGCCTATCGCGAATCAACTTCACCTTCTGTTCAGACTCTTTAATCAAGTCAGGTCCAAACAACTGGCGGTCTCCAACTTCGTCCCACAACAACGGTGTCCTGCATCTCCTTCCGTACAAAGCTTCGAAAGGGGCCATCTTTAAACTAGTTTGGTAACTATTGTTGTAAGAGAACTCTGCATGTGGCAAATTGTCATCCCATCTAGATCCATAATCTAGCGCACAAGCTCTCATCATATCCTCCAAAATATGATTGACTCTCTCGGTCTGTCCATCTGTCTGTGGATGAAAAGCTGTACTGAATTCTAGCCTGGTACCCAAAGTTTCATGCAACTGCTTCCAGAACTTTGAGGTAAATTGGGTTCCTCTATCTGATATGATACTCCTCGGAACTCCATGCAGACATATGATCCTGGTCATGTATATCTTTGCCAACTTAGCACTGGTGTAAGTGGTCTTTACCGGGATGAAATGAGCTACATTCATCAACCGATCGACTATAATCCAAATCGAGTCATAACCTGAATGAGTTCTGGGTAATCCCATGATAAAATCCATGCCTAACTTATCCCACTTCCATTCGGGTATCGGCAATGGTTGTAACAATCCTACTGGCTTCTGATGCTCTGCCTTTACTCTCTGACATACATCACAAACTGCTACGTACTCTGCAATATCCTTCTTCATTCCGGTCCACCAGAAAATGTCTTTCAAATCCAAATACATCTTGGTATTTCCTAGGTGAATCGAATATGGTGAATCATGTGCCTCTTGCAGTATCAACTTCCTGATCTCTGGGTCATTGGGCACGTAAACACGGTCTTCAAACCATAGGGTATCGTGCTCATCCTCACGAAATCCTTTAGCCTTTCCTTTGCTAAGTTTCTCCTTAATAGAAGTGATCTCCTTGTCAGTCCTTTGAGCTTCTCTGATTTTATCCATCAATGTAGACTGAATCTCCAGTGCTGCTACATAGCCTCTCGGAACTATTTCCAAACATAACTCTCGAAGATTTTCGGCTAACTCCCTTGGTATTCGTCTCGTCATTAATGTATTGACGTGGCTCTTACGGCTTAATGCGTAGGCTACTACATTAGCCTTTCCGGGATGATAATGCAATCTCATATCATAAATCCTTAATGAGCTCCAACCATCTCCTTTGTCTGAGGTTTAACTCCTTCTGTGTGAAAATGTATTTCAAACTCTTATTGTCATGGTTTCGTCACGGCAGATGTCCTAGAGAAAGGACTTAGTCGTGGAGCCATCGCGACGAGTTAGCTTGAAGGGGTTAAAGCGGACACAAGGACGCATGAGAGTTTATACTAGTTCGGCCCCTTCGATGAAGGTAAAAGCCTACGTCTAGTTGTGATGGAATTGATGGCGTTTCGATGACTAGGGAGCAAACAAGCTTCGCCTATGTCTCGAGTGTTGTCTGTTTTCCTTGAACCGCCGCCGGGTCGTCCCCTTATATACACGGGTGACGCCCGTTGGTTTACAGAGTCCCAATACCGGCTCATAGATATGTCCGGTTTGGTCTCTACTTATTCCTAACTTACAATACAAGTTAACTACTAACGCCAGTTTACGGTTACAGGCCTTGAACCGACCATGGGCCTTGAGCCCTCATCTGCCTTCTTGGGCTTTAACATACTTAACTACTGACGAAGTTAACCCGGCCCAGATAGGCCGGTTTACGCCCAGTAGTAATATCCCCAACATTAGGCCCTAGATTGATTTGAACTTGTTCATGTCAATCCTTTAGCAAAAATCTTCATCTTCAATATCTTCTTGTAGTTTGTTGAACCGCCGTGATGTCATCTCCTCTGGTCGTTGTAAACCGGCGTGATGTCACCTGTTATAAAGGACCTTAATAGGTCTGCGACAATTAAGGCGACATCTTCGTTTCCAAACCCTCGGTCCCTTGATTTTTGCGCCTGACTCCTGTCTCTTGCCTTATAAATAGGACCGAAGGGTCATTTCTTTTTCCCCTCCGTGCCCTTCTGCTTTGTCTTGCTCGCATCGCCCAGCTTCGGAGCTCCGCCGCCACCGTCAACCTCTGCATCAACCTTGGCCGCTGCATCAACCTGGGCACACCAGAGTACCACGGCAACCTTCCGCGTCTTTCTCATCTCCAGTAAGTCTTCCGTTCTTTTCAACACAGATTTGTTCTAGGGTTTCATGTTCTTCTAGTGTTTATCGCCTGTTTCGTGTTCATACGATAGCTCCTAGATGCATCTGTGAATCCTTGCTCTGTGTAGCGGCAGGTTTTAGCATCCGCCTTCAGTTTCATGCCTCAAGACCATAGATCTATATGTATCTCTGCCCATTGATTCAGTACTGTTCTTTTTTGAACCTTGAATATTTTCCTTCTTTTCTAAACTTGCTTCAGATCCGTTGCTGTAGAGAAGTCTTGTGAAATCTGTTTCTGTAAACTTACTCATCTGCTTCAATGTTTAGACCAGGCGGTTTAACTTTGTAGAAAAAATTGCCAAACCGGTATATACCATTAGTCCCCTTGTTGAACCGCCAGATGTTGTTGCTTCATAAAACTCCGGTTTAGATAGATCTGTCTCTAGTTTAGCATTGCACATACCAATGTACCTTAATCAATGCATTTTTGAACCGGGATCATCTACCTTGTAGATTTCACCATGGCCAAGCAAGTATATGAGTGCAATTGGGTTCCTTCTCGCGTCACGGAGGCTCAACTGGACGATTTAGTCCTGATCGGCGCCTTAGGCAGCAAAGACACCATCCATTGGAGGGCTCCTGGCAAAGAATGCCCTCCCACACCTCAAGAACGAGAGGTCGTCATTTTCGTAGATCACTTAGCCCGGGGCTTTAAGCCGCCCGGTTCTAAATTTTACCGGGACGTTTTAGCCGATTTTCACCTCCATCCACAAGATACTGGCCCCAACTCTGTTACAAACATGTGTCACTTCCAAGTGCTCTGTGAGGCATTCTTTCAAGAGGAGCCCACAGTGGAATTGTTCAGAGACTGTTTCCATCTAAACCGCCGTACTGAGTTTACTGACGGCTCCAATACGGAGTTGGGTGGTGTGGCGATTCAGAAAAGGAAAGAGGTCACATACCCTCACACCAAACTGCACAGCCATCCCAAAGAGTGGAATCAAACATGGTTCTATTGCAAAGACACCTCCCCTGCTGGTGAAAATCCCTTGCCTGGCTTTCGTCCGGAGCAGCTCAGCAATACACACCCCTTTCCGCAAAGGTTGACTGCCCAGGAGAGAAGCAAATATGCTCCTCAACTGTCGAAGCTCAGAGCCTTTATGGCCAACGGTTTAATAGGGGTTGATCTCGCCCGCTGTTGGATATCATGGAGCATACTGCCCCTTAGTCAGCGCTCCGGTTTGATGTGCGAGTATACTGGCAGTGTTGATGACCCACTGCGACATTCCAACATCTAGCTCACCGATGAAGAAATCACAGAGGCTGTGAATAAGATGCTGAATGAACCGGAACACATCTGTGCTAAAACCGGCCTACTTCCCTTCTGTGCCACCAACAAACCGCCAGCTGTAAGAGTTTGATTTTTCTTTTTGCTAAATCTGCTATTGATATATATGGTCATTGTTTAATATCAATGTTTGTGTAACCAGGGCAATGATCCGTTTTGGAGCAAGAAACTGCCACGGGAGAAACCAGAAAAACCAGACAAACCGGAAAGAGCAACCCGGCAAAAGACTAAAGCTGTGAAGAAGACTGCCCACAGGAAAAGAACCACTACATCCTCTAATCTAGCCCCTGATGATGATGTGGATAATCCGGACCTTGAGGTAGGGCTTGACTCACTTGGCTTATTTTTCATGCGTCTTACTGAGGATGATATTTGTCAGGATGATGCCAAAGCCAGCCATGCTGATGCTGCAGAGGTAATCATTCTCTCTTCCGATTCAGAACCTTTGCCTTTACTAAAAATCCGTCAGGCAAACCGGAAAGTTAAATTTTCTCATCCTCTTGCTTATTTGGATCCCAAATTTCTTATGAAGACCCAACAACATGAAGCTCGTCGCACAACCCGGCACAGCGGCCAGGTAGTTACCTCCACCGGTTTACCGAACAGTCCGGTTCGGAAACGCCATTCAGAGGTCTCTAATTTGCTTGTCAGTGCTTGTCCTAAAGCGGGCTGCTTTCGTCAACCTCTTAATCCACCTGACTCCGATTACCAGGTTACTTCCCACTCATCCTCTGGCGAGTCATCGGCTACTCAGCTGCCACCGCTCAAAACGGTGCTTGGGTAAGCTATACTTATCATAATATTTGCAGCACATTGCCTTGGAACATATGCTGTATTTGATTTTGTTATTCCTTTTAGGGCCAAGCCTAGGCCAAGCAAGAAGGCTCGTCTGGACAAAGCGGTCGAAGAGGATGCCGTCCTTGAACCGGGCAAAACACCAGATCTTGAAGTGTCTATTCCTGAGGATATACCCAATGATCCACCGCAGCAAGACAACGATCTTATTGCTGAAGAGAGACCTATTGATACCTCAAGTCCTGCCAATCAGCCCACAAGCTCCATACGGATTGAGAAATCCACCGGTCCAACAAAGCCTACTGACAAGACAACAGCCACAATGCAAACCGGCGATACCAAGGATGATGAGGTTGTCATTACTGGCATTGGCCGTACAGAGCCAAGCAATCCTATCGCTTTGTCCAAACATTCTGCCAAGGAAGAATTTGCTGCCTTTGGCAAAGGCAAGTGGAATGCTGATCTGGCAACTTACGCTGCTCGGAACGCCCAAGATATCTATTCCGGCTACCTGAACCGGCTATATACCAGTCGTGACTATGAAGACGGTCTGGTTAATATGATGAAAGATAAATATGAGGTAACTTCCATATGCTCTTTCCTGCTTGTGTATTTCAATTCTTGTTGACGCTCCTAGCCCCCGAGGGCCGGTTTGTAATCTTCTTTCAAGCTGGGAATTTCCAATATAAATCTTAATGCTTTGAAATTCGCTGATGTAGTCCCCAAGGGCCGGTTCAACTTAGCGTAGTTAAACCAGGACTTTAAGTAATTGAGATCGCCGCATTAGAATATATACGAGCAAATAGCCATTAGCCCCCAAGTGCCAAGTTGAATACTTGTATTGATCTTTGGACTTTGTAAGAAATTGAAAGATGAAGATCGAATATGCATTAGCCCCCAAGTGCCAAGTGCATAACTTGTTATGTGGTTGGTACTTCAATCCTTGTACCGTTTTGCTGAATCATATAACTGTCTGCATCAAGGCTGAGCTGAACACGAAAAAAAGCCAAGTCGCCGATCTCCAAGATAATCTGAAATCCCAACAAGCTGAAACCTCCAAAGCAAAAGAGGAATTAACCAGCGCTTTGAGCGCCATGGAACAGCTTAAGGAGAGCTTCAAGAAGAAGCGGGAGGATTGGGCCACTGAAAAATCCGCTTTAATCAAACAAGCAGAAGATGCCGAGGCTGCACTAAAACCGGTGGCGGATGAACTGACCAGCATAAAGCGGCACATGCATGCCATGACCACTGCTATCTTTGGTAAGCCGGTTTAACTTCTGAATTGATTCTGCCGTCTTACAGAGCTGTCGGTTTGTTAACCCTTTATGATATTTCAGGGACACACATTGGTCACTTGGGGTCAGATGTGCGGAAGAAACTGAAAGCCGCTTACACGTTGGTCGAACAACTGTACACTGGTGCACAGCGGATCATCTTTACTGCATCCCACAACAAGACGGCGCCCACTTTGATTTAGGACACTTTGATGAAACTGTCGGTGCTTCCTGCCCGGGTTAAAGAGCTAAAGAAATCTGCTGCTCGAACCGGTGCGATCAATGCCTTAATTCGGGTAAAAGCTTGGGTGCCGGATTTTGATCCTATTGAAGCGGCTTAGGGCTATCCCATCTTGAAGGAAGACGGGACAAAATTTAATGAAGCGGATCTGCGAGCAATAAACCGGGAGGTGCGTCCGCTGGCTTGTCAATTGGCTGAAGAAGCAGACTTATCTCATTATCAAGACCAATATGACAATCAAAACAAGCGAATAGCTGCACCAATTCATGAAGCGGAAAATCTTATCCCTCCAATCCGTAAGCATACTTACGCTCCCGATATTGACCCGTCGTTGCTGATCCATGATGAAGCTGTCTTTCAAGCATTAATGGGAATCGACTGGACAACTGTTGATTTCCAGCCGCTGGGTAGAGAAACTGAAGCTGAAGCGGCGCGGGATGATCCACAACCATCAGGACAGGCTGGTGACCAAGATTGAACCGAAAGCCGGTTAAAAACTGCTTCTCCCTTGCGAAAAACAATGATCTTATTGTGGGCACCATGTTGCCTTGTAACAGGCTAGCTGATACTTTTGATGTTGCTATGCCTTCGTGCATAATTACCGCAACTTGCTCTTCCTTTGGGTGATGAACTTTCCGAAGTACTTTCTGCAATAAAAAAATCTTAAAGTGCCATCGCGGTTGTACCGTCAGGCAGAATATGATGTCTGCATACATGAAATCAAAACATCCGAAATTTTTAAGTATATGACCAAACTTTTGAGATACATAATACCTGCCATCGTTGAGCGTGAAGTTGGCTTGGCCAATCTTGAAGCGGAGTTTTATAAACCCACACTGTTGGAGGAGATAGCAGCTCCTATATATATATGATGCCGGTTTACCATGTAAACCGTGCCAGGTTATAATAAACACCGTGTTACTCCATAATAGGATGTTAACAACAAAAAATCAAACCGGGAAAATAGTCTCCGGATTAAAATGAACCGTGTTCCGTCAATTGACAGTTTAAACCGGCTTAAAACTTTGTCAGTTTAAAAAACGCAATAAAAAGAAAGAAATATCTTTCAAAGAAAAATGTGAAGCAAAGGCAATGACAAAACCGTTTGCAAAAAGAGGCTTACTTGAGCTGATCAGATGGCGTTACCATGGTCGAACACGACCAAGCTCCCGATAGGTGTAGCTATGGTTCAAGTCAGCCAGGTCCCCAAATGAAACCGTGGCATTTATGCCGATCAAGTGGCATGGCAATGGTTCGGGTTCGACCAAGCCCCCAAGTGATTCTGTGGCCTTAGGCCGACCAAGAGGCATGACTAGTTCAGACGTGACCAAGTCCCCAAGTGATCTGGTGGCTTTCGCCTATCAAGAGGTATTGCATTGGTTCGGACACGACCAAGCCCCCAAGTGATATAACATGACGCTTTTGAAAAGCTAACTCAAGGGGTAAACCGGAGGCCGCTTTAGAACACTCCGTGTAACCACACATGATGTAAAAGAACAGATACCCCGCTTTAGCTGAGGTTCTGGTTTATTATATGTAATCATAATATATACATTGTCGTAATATGTACATAAGTAGAGCCAATGGCTCAGGTATAGTAAGGCTGAAGATGAGCTATGTTCCACGGCCTGTTGGTCTCCTCCTCTGATGTACGTGAGTCTTTATGCTCTCGAATATCGATATGATAGTATGACCCGTTGTGCAGATTCTTGCTGACCATGAAAGGCCCCTCCCAAGGTGGGGATAGCTTATGCATATCAGTCTGATCTAGGATGAGCCGAAGCACCAAATCTCCTTCCTGAAAGGTTATGGTTCTGACTCGGTGACTGTGATAACAATGAAGATCCTGTTGGTAAATCGCCGAGCGGGCAGCTGCTATGTCATGTTCTTCATCCAACGGTCCAAAGCGTCTTGCCGTGCTGTCTCATTGTCCGCTTCAACATAAGCCGCCACACGGGGTGAATCATGACGGATATCACTGGGAAGAACCGCCTCCGCTCCGTAAACCATGAAGAACGGTGTGTATCCTGTTGATCTATTGGGTGTAGTATTGATGCTCCATAACACAGATGGTAACTCTTCTACCCAACAACCCGGTGTTCTCTGCAAAGGAACCATAAGCCGGGGCTTGATGCCTCTCAAGATCTCTTGATTAGCCCTTTCTGCTTGACCATTGGACTGTGGGTGTGCCACCGATGAAACGTCGAGCCGGATGTGCTCCCGTTCGCAGAACTCCTTCATGGCACCTTTGGATAAATTGGTACCATTATCTGTGATGATACTGTGTGGAAAGCCAAACCGGAAAATCACTTTTTTGATGAACTGAACCGCCGTGGCCGCATCACACTTGCTAACAGGTTCTGCCTCCACCCACTTTGTAAACTTGTCAACCGCCACCAGGAGGTGGGTATTCTTATCTTTGGACCTTTTGAAAGGCCCAACCATATCCAGCCCCCAAGTCGCAAACGGCCAAGTAATTGGAATCATTCTCAATTCTTGAGCCGGCACATGAGCACGTCTTGAAAACTTTTGGCAACCATCACATCGTCTGACCAGATCCTCCGCATCAGCATGAGCAGTTAACCAATAGAAGCCATGGCGAAACGCTTTAGCCACCAGAGATTTTGAACCGGCGTGGTGACCACAATCTCCTTCATGGATCTCACGCAAAATTTCCTGGCCTTCTTCAGGAGACACACAGCGTTGAAACGCCCCTGACACACTGCAATGATGCAACTCGCCGTTGATAATAGTCATGGACTTGGACCGCCGAATTATCTGTCGGGCCAGAGTCTCATCCTCTGGTAACTCGCCCCGATTCTTGTATGCCAGGTAAGGAAGCGTCCAATCCGGAATAACATGAAGAGCTGCCACCAATTGAGCCTCCGGATCAGGAATAGCCAAATCCGCTTCACCAGGGATCTTGACCGACGGGTTGTGCAGCACATCCAGAAAAACATTGGGCGGGACCGGTTTGCACTGAGAGCCCAATCGGCTTAAAGCATCCGCCGCTTCATTCTTCCGCCGGTCCACGTGGTCCACCTGATAGCCTTTAAAGTGACCTGCAACAATATCCACCTCACGATGATATGCTGCCATGAGTGGGTCCTTGGAGTCCCAAGTGCCAGATACTTGCTGAGCCACAAGGTCCGAGTCACCAAGGCACTTAACTCGACTTAGATTCATCTCCTTAGCCATCCGGAGACCGTGGAGCAAGGCCTCATACTCAGCTACATTGTTAGTACAAGGGAACATTAAGCGGAGAACGTAACAAAACTTATCACCTCGTGGGGAAGTTAATACGACTCCAGCCCCCGAGCCTTCCAATTGCCTGGATCTGTCAAAATGGATGGTCCAATATGTGTGATCCTGCTTTTCTTCAGGTGCTTGCATTTCCGTCCAATCATTGATGAAATCAACAAGTGCTTGATACTTAACCGCCGTCCGAGGCACATACTTCAAACCGTGCGGCCCAAGCTCTATAGCCCACTTGGCAATTCGGCCAGTTGCTTCCCGGTTCTGGATGATGTCCCCCAAAGGAGCAGAACTGACCACCATAATTGGGTGCCCTTGGAAGTATTGTTTAAGCTTCCGACTTGCCATAAAAACTCCATACACCAGCTTCTGCCAATGCGGATACCTTTGCTTGGACTCAATGAGTACCTCGCTGATATAATAGACTGGACATTGAACCAGATGCTCCTTACCTGCCTCCTTTCGCTCCACCACAATAGCCACGCTGACCGCACGAGCATTAGCAGCAACATATAGCAGTAACGGCTCCTTGTCAATGGGAGCGGCGAGCACAGGCGGATTGGCCAATTGCCACTTTAAGTCCTCAAATGCTTCATCAGCAGTAGAACTCCAGACAAACTGATCCGTCTTCTTCAACATCTGATACAAAGGGATTGCCTTCTCACCAAGACGACTGATAAACCGGCTTAATGCGGCAATCCGGCCTGCCAGGCGTTGAACATCATTGATACACTTCGGTTTAGCCAGGGAGGTGATGGCTGTGATCTTCTCCGGATTAGCCTCAATTCCCCTATTGGACACCAGAAAACCCAATAACTTGCCTGTCGGTACACCAAAGACACACTTTTCCGGATTAAGCATCATCTTGTATGTCCTCAGGTTATCAAAGGTTTCCTTCAAATCATCAATCAGAGTCTCCTTCTCCCTGGACTTAACCACAATATCATCCACGTAAGCATGTACATTACGGCCAATCTGCTTGTGAAGACAATTTTGCACACACCGTTGATAAGTTGCCTGGGCACTCTTGAGCCCAAAGGGCATAGACACATAGCAGAAGGCTCCAAAGGGAGTTATGAATGCCGTCTTCTCCTGGTCCTTAACTACCATTTTGATCTGATGATAGCCAGAATATGCATCCAAAAAACTTAAACGCTCACAACCCGCCGTAGCATCAATAATTTGATCAATACGGGGGAGGGCAAAAGGATCTGCTGGACAAGCTTTATTAAGATTTGTGTAATCCACACACATGCGCCAGGTGCCGTTTTTCTTAAGGACCAGCACCGGATTGGCAAGCCACTTAGGGTGAAAAACTTCAACAATAAAGCCAGCTGCTAAGAGCCTGGCTACCTCTTCTCCAATCGCCTTGCGTCTTTCTTCGTTAAACCGGCGGAGGAACTGTTTCACTGGTTTGTATTTAGGATCCACATTAAGGGTGTGCTCAGCGAGTTGCCTCGGTACACCTGGCATGTCAGAGGGCTTCCATGCAAAAATGTCCCGATTCTCACGGATGAACTCGATGAGCGCGCTTTCCTATTTCGGATCCAAGTTGGCACTGATGCTGAACTGCTTGGACGAATCGCCAGGTACGAAGTCAACAAGCTTAGTTTCTGCTGTCGATTTGAACTTCAGGGCCGGATCATGCTCCGTAGTTGGCTTCTTTAATGGAGTCATGTCTGCCGAATCAACATTGTCCTTATAATACTTCAGCTCCTCGGTGGCACAAACCGACTCTGCATAGACCGCATCTCCTTCCTCGCACTCCAAAGCGATTTTGCGGCTTCTGTGAACCGTTATTGTCCCCTTGTGACCCGGCATCTTGAGCTGCAAATACACATAACAGGGTTGTGCCATAAACTTGGCGTAGGCCGGTCGCCCAAATAGGCCATGATATGGACTTTGGATTTTCACCACTTCAAACGTCAATGTCTCCGACCTAGAATCATGATCATCCCCAAAGGCCACTTCTAGAGCTATCTTACCAACATGATATGCTGATTTGCCAGGTACCACACCGTGGAACACCGTATTAGACTGTAACGCCCTCGATGCGGCTATAGCTCCCACGTGTCGAGGCACGACTTAGAGACATAACCGCATTGAAAGCAATGTCGCAAGTCAGGCATTCATTACAACATCCCATGTAATATATAATAAAAGGGGGAGATACATAGTTGGCTTATACTCGCCACGTCACATCAATGTACATAAATAACATCCATCATACAAACACTCATGGCCCGACTACGGCGCCAAAATAGAAGAAAACCCAACATGCGACAAGGCCCTGAATCGAACCCCAACTAGGCACCACTACTGATCATCGGGAAAGGAAACATAATAACGCTGAGAGTCCTCATAGAACTCCCACTTGAGCTCGTAATCGTCACCTGGACCGTAATCACCTGGACCTGCATCTGGAATTATAGTATCTGTGAGCCACGGGGACTCAGCAATCTCGCACCCTCGCGATCAAGACTATTTAAGCTTATAGGAAGTGTAAGGCTTATATAAGTGGAGCTGCAGCAAGCGACTAGCATGTATGGTGGCTAACTTATTCGCAAAAGAGAGCGAGAAGAGGAGGCAAGGCGCGAGCGAGAAGCTAGAAGAACAACCTGCGCAAGCATAACTCCAACACCGTGTCCACTTCCTGGACTCCGCCGAGAAGAGGCCATCACGGTAACACACTCGGTTGATTCATTTTAATTAATTAAGGTTTAAGTTATCTACAACCGGACATTAACAAATTCCCATCTGCCCATAACCGTGGGCACGGCTTTCGAAAGTTCAATCCCTGCAGGGGAGTCTCAACTTAGCCCATGACAAGCTCTCACGGTCAACAAAGGAATAAACCTCCACCCGAGACCCACCGATCAGACTCGGCAACCCGGTACAACAAGACAATTCGACAGGTTAAAACAAGACCAGCAACACCGCCCGAATGTGCCGACAAATCCCGATAGGAGCTGCACATATCTCTTTCTCAGGGCACACTCAGATTGTCTAAACTTCCGGTAGGCCAGCCTAGAGTTGCCCCTGGTAGCCACCGGCGGCTGACGGTTTGGACCAACACTCAGAGGAGCACTGGCCCGGGGGGGGGGGGTTAAAATGAGATGACCCTTGAGTCTGCAGAACCCAAGGGAAAGAAAAAAAAAGCTAGGTGGCAAATGGTAAAACCAAGGTTGGGCATTGCTGGACAAGCTTTAATCAAGGCGAAATATCAAGGGGTTCCCATTATAACCCAACCGCGTAAGGAACGCAAAATCCGGGAACATTACACCGATATGACGGAAAACTAGGGCGGCAAGAGTGGAACAAAACACTAGGCGAGAGGCCGAGCCTTCCACCCTTTACCAAGTATATAGATGCATTAAGATAACATAGCAATATAATGATATCCCAACAAGTAAATAAAAGATGTTCCAACAAGGAACGACCTCCAATCTTCACCTGCAACTAGCAACGCTATAAGAGGGGCTGAGCAAAGCGGTAACATAGCCAATCAATGGTTTGCTAGGACAAGGTGGGTTAGAGGTTTGACATGGCAATTGGGAGTCTGACAAGCAAAAGGTAGGCATCGTAGCATTGGCATAGCAAGAGCGAGCAAACTAGCATAGCAAAGATAGTAGTGATTTTGAGGGTATGATCATCTTGCCTGCACAGTTGTCAGAGTTGACTGGATCCTCACAAGGAAACTCAACGGGCTCCTCAGTAGCAAACTCATCTCCCGTCTCTACCCAACAAGACAAACAAGCAACAAGGATACAATCAACCACGTGCAAGACCAAGCAATATGATGAAATGATGATATGCTATGCGGGATGCGATGCGGGATGCAAAATGCAAGATATGACAGGAAATTCATGAACCTGGCCTCAACTTGGAATTCCAGGGGTGCCACTGGAAAGATGAGATGAAATCGCTTGAAAACGATATAAAGATCATCGGAATCGGAGTTACGGTTTGGAAATGGCAAGCGTTTCAAAAACGACACCGGTCTGCGATTTACAGCAAGTAGGCATCTATATGCAATGCAACGAACATGCTACAGCCACCAAACATGACAAAACAAATACATGGCAGGGATGCACACAAGATGCTTAACAAAAGACTAGCACTGAGCTGCGGCCAATTCATCCGTTATGAGGTTCAAACAAGCATGGCAAAAACGCAAATGCAAAACAGATTTCAGACTTAGTGAAATTAACACTTGTCTGAAATTTCAGATCACGAAGCCCTCTTCGGAGCAGCAAAACAACATGATACATGACCTGATTATGACAAGTAAGAACATGGCATGGAGCTACTCAACAAGCTTAACAAAAGTCCCAAAGTGACCTGCGGCCAAAAGGGATCACAAAATATACTAACGGGCACACGAACATAGCTAAAACACAATCAGTTTTCAGACTTAGTGAAAACTGAGACATGCTGAAATATAACTCACGAAGGCATGTAAACGAGCTCGATGCACTCACCACGGTGCAAGTCATGGCAAGGCAAGCATACATCCATTAAGAAGGCACAAAATACTAGCTAGACATGTCAAGATCAATGGCATAGCATGCACGGATCAACTACAATAGCATCGGCAAAATCGCAAACGAGTTGACGATCTGCCCAGATTCACAACGAAGCAAAAGTAGAGCTCGATTGACTCAAGCTAGGTTGCTCCATAATTGCAAACAAAGAGATGGATGGATAGAGCATAACATGATTAACAAAACTCCTTTACTGATCATCCTCAAAAGAGGCACAGATCACTAAGAAACAAGCTGAACATATGGCATCATGGACTAAATAATCCCAGACTTAGTGAAAACAACTAAGTCTTTGAAAACAGATTTACCGGGTGCCTCACTTTGCAAGCTTGCACAAGTCACCACACACATCCTAAAAATGCATGGGTTGCACCTCTGGAAAGAAGACAAAATGCTTAACAAAACATGTGAAGGACTCACAGGCATAGCATGCACACAATAATCATGGCAAAAATGACAAAAGTCTAAGATGAACTAGCAGATCTGACAATTAACTCACGAAGCCTCCTTCTAACAGCATTTTGGGCATCAAGATGAGATCAAATGAAAATTATGCAATGTGATGAAATGATGAACTCGTCGATACGAACATTTTGATATATTATGTGCCCAAATCGGAGCTACAGATGCGAAGTTACGGCAGGTCAAAGTAGGCATAAAAATATTGGGAGGAGAGGGAAAAGTCAACCCGAGATTAGGGTTTTTTTTAGATCTGAGATCCAGATCGGCCCGGGGCACTGTTCATGCGTGCGACTCCCGAGGTTCGTCGGCGTTGAGGTCGGTTCGCCAGAGATGGAGAAGAGGCCGGGGTGGGCCGGCCGGCGGGGCGTGGCCGCGGCCACCGGAGTCGGCGAGGGGCGGTGGCGGCTGGGCGGCG